>NC_088326.1:2732272-3035303 GCF_910592395.1 Lineus longissimus
GGTTTCCTTCAACTTTCATCATCAGTAAGACAACAAGGGTCATGTTGGGTTCACCTAGGCCCTAAATTGAAGAAACAGGAAGTAAGGGGTATATTATCTTAACACAAACATGAATATGCGTATTGCTGGAAAAGAATATTTTAGATACTTTTGCTTTTGCTTGCGTAGAATGGAGGACGGTTGGATGATCAAAGTGACCACTGATCTTTGGAAATATCGCACAAACTAGAACTTGTTTGGAAAAATTTTAGGAAGCCTGCATGTGCCATCTTTTAGGTGTTTATCAATAAATATGTTTTATAAAGAGATGTAATTCTCTTTGTGAGTCTTTTTATACATACTCTCAGTCGATTCTACAGCCACATGCCACACAGACATTTTGGATGTCGTTGTCACACTGATCCTTTAGTTAAAGGAGCACGATGATAACTCCTGGAAAGTTAAAGGATGACTTGGCTAAATGTGAACATTATACTATTTTCTGTGCCATAAGATCATCTTTTACAAAGTTACAACACCTCTAATCGATTATCAACCTGTAGAATGGAAAAAAATCATTAAGTACAGACTCTCCCAAAGTTGTAACTGGAAAAATGGAAAAAAATCATCAAGTACAAACTCTCCCAAAGTTGTAACTGGAAAAATGGAAAAAAATCATTAAGTACAGACTCTCCCAAAGTTGTAACTGGAAAAATGGAAAAAAATCATTAAGTACAGACTCTCCCAAAGTTGTAACTGGAAAAATGGAAAAAAATCATTAAGTACAGACTCTCCCAAAGTTGTAACTGGAAAAATGGAAAAAAATCATTAAGTGCAGACTCTCCCAAAGTTGTAACTGGAAAAATGGAAAAAAATCATTAAGTACAAACTCTCCCAAAGTTGTAACTCCACTGTTGTCAAAACACAAGAACGTCTTGATTCTCCAGCACTTGAGTAATATCTTAGGACAACAGGCCATTGGAGTGTAATTACCCCTAGGCTCTCCCTGACCCCAAGGACCCTCAGCTTTCTCCAAGCTGATCGGATCATGTCTGTGGGACTGGTCATAGCGCCTACATTGTGACATTAATCCGCGCGCGGGACAAGTCAGCCCTCTTTACGTTTCACAGTTACACTGTGACATTATCGTATATCAAGACACACCAATGTTGCCCCAGTGTTGACATGGGAAAAAAAGTCACATTTAAAGGCCTTCCCCAATCATATAAAAGGGAATAAGTCTTCAAGAGCAGGCTATACCACCAATGAACGATTATCATTGCATGCAATTTAAATTGCTTGTTTGCAGGATGCTTTAGACAAGGACAGTGTCACAAGCTATCAGTAGGCACAAACCGCAATGGCCCCTGGAGAATCGATTCCCCAACCTGCCATGAATCTTGCAGGCCTGCCACCTTGTCAACTGACCTGTCCTGGGAATTCTTTCAAAAGATGTTGGAAAAACTATGTTCTTCAAGTCATCATCATCATATAACTACTAAGACGAGGGCACCATTAGTGCAACCACAATCACCCAGGGACTTTGTTCAGTTGAGTGGCATGGCCATTACCATCAAAGCCAGCAGCCCTCACATCCCTCTCCCATCCCAGATGCCAGCAGACATCCTGGAAGAATGTCCTCTGATTACCAACCGAGGGTAGGCCTCCAAGAGAAGCTATGGGGAACAGAGGCAGATTTGCATCACACTGCCATGTCCTTGAGGATCAAAACTGTAAAGTTCGACCAGTCAAACATATAGAAGTAGGAGTCCTATCATAGTAGGCCTGGCCAGAGTCCACATCTCCAAGAGAAGCTATGAGAAACAGAGGCAGATTTGCGTCACACTGCCATGTCCTTGAGGATCAACACTGTAAAAGTCTGACCAGTCAAATGCATGGAAGTAGGAGTCCCATCATATCTTACAGGGAGTTCCCTCTCCTCCAACAACTAGCTCAGCCTTCCACTCAATCATGAAGAGGATCGCTCTTCATGGCCTTGTTGGTTCCACCAAACAACAGACATGTCTGTTTAAGGAGTGTTGGCCTACATTTTAGCTCCATCCTGGTGACGTCAGACAACCAATAACTTTTGTTTGAGATCAATTGTTTATGCACAGAAGGAGAAAAGAAGGCTTTATTTCTGTAGGATTGACTTTATTAAGCTTTTGATAACAAGAAAAATAGATAGGTTCATCATTTACCACTTATTAGCAGACAACTATAAGCAATACTGTTCAGCTCAAAGCAGACGTCAAAAATGTTGCTCCGCAAAAACGGGAGGCGACATTGATTGCAATGAAATACAATGTAACAACATGGACAAAGCAGGATGGTTCCCGAAACCACCACCAGGGGAAGGAGTCTGTATTAGGTGAACAGTTAGGCAAATGTAGCCAAGGTTCTTCCTCTCTTCCAGTATTAGTACCCCAGATCCTTGGCAAAACAACACTTTGGATCATTCGCAAAGAGTAAGGGAATCTACCCAGCCCTCAGCCTTTATCTAAAGTCTGGCCTTGGCCAACAGTGCCACTGTACTTACCCGCACAACAAACAAAAGGTGTGCAGTGGCCTGACAACATTCAGGAAGGCCAGTGCATCAGCCATTGCCATTATATTCCTCTGATGTAAACAGCTAACAAAAATCAAACATTCACTTGTTGTTTCAAACAGCACTATACAAACTTTAGCAAATGTTCAAATGATAAAAATAGACTCTTAAATAGTATCATTTTCAGGGAAAAGAGACATTTACTTTTTGTCTAATTTGAAAAAATCTTTAAAACATTTATAAATAAGCCAAAAATTTGTTTAATCGTGACAAAAATGGCACCATTATATAGTGCTCATCACAAGCTCAGATAACCAATGATCGATTATAAAAGATTCTATGATGATCGTCGTTCAGAAATGCACCTAATTAAATTACAATACATATATGTGTCAAAACTGTGTTGACGCTTTTAAGCCATCAGATACTAGTACACACAAGATAGGTCTTTTGTACAGGTGCCCCTCGATTGGCTAAGAAGTGTCGACACAGTATAACTTAATATAGAAATATTCTTTGTGCTATATACATGGCTTGCTTTGGATCTTCAAAAATTTGAGAAAAGTCTTTAACGGCGATTTCGCAATGATGGACCGACGCTTTAGTCTGATGCAGCATCTATATGTATGTTCTGATGGCCTAAAATACAAGTGTCCAGACGTCATGATACAAGGCCGGTATATAATGCAATGCACTGCAGAGTGTGCCGTCACTGCCAAAAAAGATGCTGCAGAAAGCTTTGTGTAACACCAACAAATTTTGTAGTGAAGTGGCCACCAGTCGGGCAAAGATTCCGGTTATGGGAGTTGGTGCTCATTCTGGGAGTTAAGGGTTATTTTGGCGACAACCGCCCTCAAAACTCCCTGGACTTGGCTATGCCATGAAATGCCATGGTGGTGCTAGATTAGGGAGTTTCACGACGAGGGCTAGACCTAGCCCTGCTCACATTAGTGAACAGTATTTTACACACGTAAAAAAATGTACGCTATCTTGCTTAATCTTACTGCTTGTCAAGTGGGGTTAACCAATTGACAGAGCAAACTGGGAGTTCATTGATGAACAACAAGGACATGCGTGCTATTTTTGTGCAAACTAATTTTTGCAGAATGAAATACTCTTAAACATCTAACCCTAAGCCGGAACTGGAAGATACTGGATTTACATAAAATATGAAGAAAAGAAATACAATAAAACCTCTCTATTTTCCGCCACATTTGTCACTGGGAGGAGTGCACTGCAGTACATTATCCATCACAACCAAGCAGCACCTTCAAATGCCCATAAGTTTGCAAACAAAAACCTCACCCACAGGCGAAGCTATTTTGCATTGCCAGGGCCACTGTAATATAGAGAGCACATGCATCACTCCGCCCCCCACTCCAAGTGATCCGTTTTCCACACATTAGGTTTTCCTTTCAAGAATTCCGTCACCAGAGCATCATACGATCGCTGACCCGCTCCCAGCACGACTTATGTTCATATTACTGATATACGACCAACTGTCATTCTCTGGATCATAAACCTCGGCGGTTCTTAACCGATTGAATCCATCGAAGCCACCCATGGCGTAGATCTTGCCTTCGTAGACTGTCGCGGCCGGCCAGGCGCGGGGTGTGTTCATGGCTGTCAGTGTAGTCCATTGTTGGGTGATGGTGTTGTATCTGCAAGTGTGATAAAGAAGACTTATTTGCAAAGAAACACGGTCCTTTTTGTCAGGCTGTGGCTATTCATTAGTTCCACTTTCGCCTGCTAGTGGCAGCACCATACGGTGCCTTGAAAAGCAACAGCTGTCTGTTTATGCACACAATGAAAGGTTTAGTGGTACCTCCCTTTATGGACACCTCTCTTAGAAGGACATCTCCCTATCAGGGACAGTGGTCTTTAGTGCCAAATGAGTAATTTTCTGTACAATTTGACCTCTATAATCCAGACACCTCTTTAGTGAGGACAGCACTTGTCAGTCCAAAGGGTGTCTTTAATAGAGAGGTCCTACTGTATACACCATATGTGTAGGATATCAACACATGTTACAAAGCCTGATATACGTTATAGGTGTCCATCCCATTGTTAAATGATATTGATAAATAATATCCATGGCACCAGATTGTGTGCCTGTATAAAGACGAGATATTTTTATCGATAGTGTGCACCATTGATAAAATCATTTATCAGTTTGAAAAAATCTTATGAATGGATGAACTTTGTGTTGTTGTTATGTACTGCGCATTTTCCTCTGTCATAAAAGTAAACATCCTCAAGCGGTCAAACATACCATTTGTATCATGTCAAACATCAACCCCTACCCACTCAGCAGATCCAAGGAGGCCAGGGCTCGTACCAATATGACTCCCATATAGGGGACTTCTGGTTCTGAACAGAAACAGAGCACCCCTTACAACTGACCCCTCAAAAATCAGGCAAAAATAGCATTGACTTACTTTTCGACTAAATCGTAATATCTGTCTGTGTGTCTGAAACGTCCGCCGATTGCATAGATGCTATATTCTATGGCAACAAGCACCAGCCCCGACCGTGCCTTCGACATTTCGGCAATGAACGTCCATTCCTGGTACTCGGGGTCGAACACCTCCACACTCGCACGGTCGGTGTGGAACGTCTTATCATAGCCACCTGGTGAGAGAAACGGAAATTACGTGAGCGCAGGAATTAAGATGCGAGATTGAATTTGCTGATCAGTGGAGGAGCCACCTTCACTCCGAAGTCTAGCGAACGAGAAGAAGAAGAAGAAGACTCCGAAGTCTAATTCATCGGTAGAAATCTTACTGTAAGGCATGAAAATCAATTCATACATGAGCATAACAGGTCCCAGCAGTCTACCTCCCCCAAAGCTGGACAAGTATTTTTACATGCTACTACGGTTAGGCATCAATTGGCCTGGTGATTTCCTCTCCTCTAATCTACTCACCTGCCACGTAGATCTTTCCCTCACACACGGCACATCCAGCTCCAGCACGTTTCCGTTTCATACTCGGTGCAAATGACCACGTGTCCAACTTCGGATCGTATTTTTCCATGATATCAAAACTGACTGATCGATTCTCACCGCCTGAAGATAGAAATGTATAGTTACCTTGTACGCATGCAGTGCTCAGTGGCAGGCTTTGTCTGGCTACTTATGATTATGCCCTAATATTGGGCCAGTTTGCTTTAAAGGGGGACTATAGGCAGGAGTAGAGGGCTAATTTGGCCATCTTCAAGTGACTAGTATACACAGCAAGGGCCCTAGGTCATGTCAGACTTAGCACTAAATATATCCCTCGTACAAGCGTGAATCATTTCGACCTACTGTGAGATGTGAGAGACCCCTATTGGCAGCTTTGTGTAACTTTATCTTGCCTGCCTAGCTGCTGCCTATATTGTCCCTTTAATATCCCCTTCCTTTCAGGAGCAAGAAACGAAATGACGCACATCCCTGATGATTGAATATTTGTCAGTGGTAAAAAACCTGATATGTAGAATTGTAACTGGCAGGAATGATTTTCGGTTTCATTCCCTTGGAGACATCAGAAGAGGTCACCTGTATACCCTTGGCCAAACCACTTTACTGCCAACATGTACTGGCATATACTGACCTACAGCATATAAGCACTGGCCTAATGCAGCCAGCGTGATGAAAGATCGAGGTATTTTCATGTCGCGTTTCGTTTCCCATTGTTTGAGTATCGGGTCGTAGCACTCCAGAGATCGCAGATATAACGTGTCTTCATTCGTGTTCAAGATGGCACACTCTCCACCAGCGGAGTAAAGGAAACCATTCAGTGTTCCCACGCCAACAGCTGTACGCGCAATGTTCATGTTGCCCTGCAGGTTAGAAGAGGAAATGAAAATTTCGGAAAAAGATACCACTCAATCTTTCACAAGACTCGTGGTTGTAAGGAAATGATAGTTCAATTCAAGGTCTTAATGGGTGGACAACATTCAGTACAATCATCTTTTTTGCATTGGGTTCTGTGATCATTTTATGCCCGACACTGCGGTGAGATGCCTATCGTGGTTTTTCTTCTAAAGTTGTAAAACTATAGCCACAGTGCAAGTATAGTCCCTGCATGTTGAAAAGATCTGGTAGTACTCATCAATGCACACTGAGGTTATAATTTTACCCATGCTATAATTGTGCCATATTACCCTAAAATGGACAGGGAACCAGGGTTTTACAATTACATGACCTAATTCAAAGGACCTGACAATTGTAGTAAAGTGACTTGCCCGAACTACCTGCATACTGTTACGTACTGAAGCACAACAACGCTTCGAATATGATTATGAAGCAGGAAAAAACGGAATATTGAAATTTACCGTCACACTTACCATGGGGATCCACTGGTCTCGCCAAACGTCATAACGCTCCATACTCTTTAACTGGGTATGAACACTCGTACGGCCACCGACGACAAAAATACACTGTGGCTGCGCACGAGTGCGTATCGTCGCAAGTGCATTGTTGTCCATTTTCATCCTATGTGCAACAGCGACAATATTTTGGCATTTCGGACAATTCCGAATAAAGTTAGTCCTCACGACTACTTCTTCTAGGTACTGTAGCTCTAATAACGCTAGTTTTATGTTTGGCAATATGGTACAAGCAAGTGACTCTCGCCTCGTAGGATCGATTTCAACCCACGTGACGACAGCTTCGAAGATCTGCTCCTCTTTTTCGACTTGAATGCGTTCGTTTTTCAGAATGCTGATTAGTTTTTTTTCGCTAAGTTGGAAGAATTCTTCGCCCCGCACGACGTCCGAGAAGTGTTGTTCTAAGTATTGTTGAGCAGCAGTGTCGAGTTCAGCACACGAATACATGTCAGCAAATGATTGGATACCTGGAACAGGGAGAAGACAGTACGAGATGAAAGGAGAACATGTCTAATCATCAATATCAAATGTCAAAGGCAACTGGCCTGTTGACTCATGATTTAAAAGTAAAAAAAACATCTACAAATGTAAACAAAGTACTTTGATGCATCCAGTTGGGATTAAAGAAACTGCAAATAAGCATTGGCTATTGATATAGAAGTGAAATATCTACAAACCTATACAATTTGATGCATCCAGTTGGGACTGAAGGAACTGCGAACAAGCATTGCGCAAGCTGACCATAGACAGCAGACTGGCGCCTTGGAGCAGAGCTTGGACGTTCTCAATGGTGATCTCCAAGGATCCCCGGTACATGAAATCGATAAGTATTTCCATGGCATCTGGATCAATTCCATGAATTTCAATCATGCTTTTTTCTGACTCCAGCATCCCATTCGTAAACATGGCTCGCAGATACGGACTGCATCCTGCGAGGACAATGCGGTGCGCATGGAATTCTCGCTGCTCAATACACAGAGTGATGTCACATAGCCCGCCCTGTTGGCGGAGTTCGTTCATGACCTGGAAGGCATGTGTGGTATGGTATGCAACCGAAACAAAGCGGGAGTCTTTCATGGTTTTGTGGCATCCCTGGAAAAAAGATAAGAATAACATTTCAGCAAATATGACATCTTATGATGTGTTTTTTGGCCTTGTTGACAAGTCTGGGGAGGAATAAACACTCTATATCATCAAAGTGGCTTATGGCAATGTCCTAAGTACAATAATCTTGCCTTGGGACTTGTGACACCTACAGGTAATATGTGTGTGCAAGTGTTTTGTTTGGGCTGGTTTGTCTTTTAGATGAAACTGTCCATTAAAATCTGAATCAACCTTTTCAAAGATGTTTGTTTGGGAGCTGACCAGTCATGCGTTTCACCTGGAACAAAGGGTCACCATGGCTTAATTATGGCATAGTCCAGAGTCGGCTTCGGCCTTCTGACATGTTCTGGTTGTGCGCATTTGATTTGTTATTTTATTTATTTATGCCATCCCCATGGCCCTGGCCATCACACATGGGCCCCGGGCCATGGCCACCATACATGAGCCTCCACCCCGGCTCTGTCTCCGATTAGTCTTCTTCGAAAAGGCCTATAGCCAAGGCTACATTTGCAGGTTCACGAGGTTGGCAAGAAGAGGGTAACAACAATCATGTTTGTATACCTCTTGAACACAGCATCATCAGTGGGAGCAATACAATACGCCTTGCATATTTTATTTGACATTAAAAATACCCACCGTAAATTTTGTACATAAAATTGTACATGAAATCGGGGGTCAACAAAAACAAACATACATGCCCCTCCCACTCCGAGGACAGATCAACCCAAATCGGACGAATCTACCTAAAATTCAAAAGCATAAAATGGAACTCAGGTGCATGTTCTATACCATGTGCGAAGTTTCCATGAAAATCAGGGTCCACCAGTGTCAAAAACATCAATTTATTTTTAGAACTTGAAAGTAGGCCTATGATTTTCTGTGTTTATTGCAACTTTTCTTGGTGGGTCACATGACCAAAACGAATAGTTAGGGCTTAAGGTCATGTGACTTCTTTTAATTTTTTTGATAAAAGTAAATATAATCGAATAGTTTGTATAAATTTCCTACGTATCATGATTAAGTGTAGTTTATAAATATAGTAGAGTTATAATTTAGCGTCGTATAAAAAAGTATCCCGCATTTCAAAATGACGTCATATTTGTTTTGGTATTTGTCGCGATTTGGTGAAATACGAACAAAAACTAAATGAGAGAGGTTTACTCATTTGCATAATACATAAGCTTCGGAAACTAGGAGCACCACCATCGGTGCCGAGACAAACCAGGCTGCTCTTTTGGCGGGAATAAGAATGCAACCTGAGAAATAACTTTAGTATATACCTTTTAAGGCACTATGGCAAACTTCCATCTCCAATTACATCAACGTATGTTGAATCAAACACTCACACAGGGTCTCCTAGTTATCATGATCATTATACATTATCAAATACTTACATGTCGCCTTCCTTTCGGTGAAACCGAGACTGAATTATTCACATTGTGTTCAACTGCGTTCATTTCGCAGTAAATTCATTAGTTACCAATGTATGCCTTAGAGGGGGGGGGGGGGGGGGGGATGGCACTGTTTAATTCACTGTACTGGGTCCCAGTAATAAATATTGCCATAAAGACATGATATTGTATTGGGACTTCTGTAAGATTAGTTTTCTCCGCCAAACCCAAGACTGAAGAATTAACACCTTGTGTGTAGCCTGCTTTCATTTCGCACTCAATTCATTAGTTACCAATGTATGCCTTAGAGGGGGCAGAATGGCACTGTTTAGACAAGAAGCCTCATCAACAGCCTCAACGAATATTGGATAGAACGGCACTGTACTGAATCCCAGTAATAAATATTGCCTTAAAGACATATGATATTGTTCTGAGACTTATGTAAGATTAGTTCTCTCCGCCAAACCCAAGACTGAAGAATAAACACCTTGTGTTTATAGGCTAACAAATGCAAACACTTCCAAATGGACCCCCTACAAGAGAAGAGTGGCCCTTCTTCTCTCCGACTTTGACACCCTATACGAACATATCAATAGATCAGCCAGCGGTCCTTGGTGTCGCCGCGTGGGTTTCGTCCAGTGAAATTGTTTGCAAAGGTCAGGGAACCACGATCTGACATCCATAACCAGCGTATCCCCTTTTCATGCCAGTTATAGTCGGGTGCTACACCACAGTCGGGATAGTGGCCGCCAAATGTATGGTTGTTGAATTTAAAATCATGAAATCATGAGGCAGATCAAGTTAAAGGTCAAACTCAGGAACGACAAGATCAAGATTTCCTTCCAATAAATTTTCAGCAAGACTTACCTTTCACTTGGACAATCGCGACCTGAATTAAGACTATAGAGACCTGCCACTTAAGTTTTCCTGGCAATATGGTCCATCAGAATAGCACCAGGTATAGCATACTAATGCTGACTTTATTATAGCCTACCTTTAAAGCACTGGCAAACTTCCATCTCCAATCACATCAACGCGGTATGTTGGATCAAACACCCACACAGGGTCTCCTAATTATCATGATCATTATACATAATCAAATAATAACATGTCGCCTTCTTTCTGGTGAAACCGAGACTGAATTATTCACATTGTGTTCAACTGTGTTCACTTCGCACTCAATTCATTAGTTACCAATGTATGCCTTAGAGGGGGCAGAATGGCACTGTTTAGACAAGAAGCCTCATCAACAGCCTCAAAGAATATTGGATAGAACGGCACTGTACTGGGTCCCAGTAATAAATATTGCCTTAAAGACATATGATATTGTTCTGGGACTTATGTAAGATTAGTTCTCTCCGCCAAACCCAAGACTGAAGAATAAACACCTTGTGTTTATAGGCTAACAAATGCAAACACTTCCAAATGGACCCCCTACAAGAGAAGAGTGGCCCTTCTTCTCTCCGACTTTGACACCCTATACGAACATATCAATAGATCAGCCAGCGGTCCTTGGTGTCGCCGCGTGGGTTTCGTCCAGTGACATTGTTTGCAAAGGTCAGGGAACCACGATCTGACATCCATAACCAGCGTATCCCCTTTTCATGCCAGTTATAGTCGGGTGCTACACCACAGTCGGGATAGTGGCCGCCAAATGTATGGTTGTTGAATTTAAAATCATGAAATCATGAGGCAGATCAAGTTAAACGTCAAACTCAGGAACGACAAGATCAAGATTTCCTTCCAATAAATTTTCAGCAAGACTTACCACTTGGACAATCGCGACCTGAATTAAGACTATAGAGACCTGCCACTTAAGTTTTCCTGGCAATATGGTCCATCAGAATAGCACCAGGTATAGCATACTAATGCTGACTTTATTATAGCCTACCTTTAAGGCACTGGCAAACTTCCATCTCCAATCACATCAACGCGGTATGTTGGATCAAACACCCACACATGGTCTCCTAATTATCATGATCATTATACATAATCAAATAATAACATGTCGCCTTCTTTTTGGTGAAACCGAGACTGAATTATTCACATTGTGTTCAACTGTGTTCACTTCGCACTCAATTCATTAGTTACCAATGTATGCCTTAGAGGGGGCAGAATGGCACTGTTTAGACAAGAAACCTCATCAACAGCCTCAAAGAATATTGGATAGAACGGCACTGTACTGGGTCCCAGTAATAAATATTGCCTTAAAGACATATGATATTGTTCTGGGACTTATGTAAGATTAGTTCTCTCCGCCAAACCCAAGACTGAAGAATAAACACCTTGTGTTTATAGGCTAACAAATGCAAACACTTCCAAATGGACCCCCTACAAGAGAAGAGTGGCCCTTCTTCTCTCCGACTTTGACACCCTATACGAACATATCAACAGATCAGCCAGCGGTCCTTGGTGTCGCCGCGTGGGTTACGTCCAGTGAAATTGTTTGCAAAGGTCAGGGAACCACGATCTGACATCCATAACCAGCGTATCCCCTTTTCATGCCAGTTATAGTCGGGTGCTACACCACAGTCGGGATAGTGGCCGCCAAATGAATGGTTGTTGAATTTAAAACTGTTAACTGTTCACGTCAACTTTCATATAATTAGACAAACCTTCATGAATTCAATGGAGATTGCACATCACAGGATAGAACCGAAGTGATGGCATCAAGCAGATTTAACATGATCACTTTCATCCTTACCATCATGACTTGGACGTGAGCCTTTAGTTTCTTTGAGCAAATGGTATTTGATTAGGAATAGCAATCAAAATTGCTGTTGAACATTACATGAAGTACAGTGATGTACATAATTCACACATGTCTGACTTGAAATTTCAAACTGCGCAGTTCATTCCCGCCTTGATAGTATGACTATTTCTACAATAAAAACCCTTTGAAACCAATCCATACTTTTATCAGGAATAGATAATGTGCCTTACCTTCTGCTGCAGCCGTTTTGATTTGTTTCGGAAAACTTGAAGGCATTTTAACGTTTGAAATCGGAGTAAGTGTTCCCGCGATGTTCTCCGCAGCTCACACACCAACCGACTGGCGTTCAAATCAACCGCGACCGATCATGGCCGGCTAGCAGTCACCTGCTCACCAGAGTCTTTTGTTCTGTCAATGGATCAATATGAGAGGCATTGTTAAAACTGTGACAGGCATTGTCAAAATGTGGGCATGGCTTTAGCATACATACTTGCATGTACGTTTACCGAGCTGTTGAAATGCATAAGGCAGGTTCTCAGCCTAGACTGACCAACAGCCATTCATCAAGTGCAAACGTAAATTGCCATCCGTGAAAAGGTGGCTGATGTTGAAGTTGTCCTTTTTAACTTGATAAAGGGATTAAAATATTATTTGGAATCAGTCCGGACTGGTTAATTGAAAAAATCAAGCCAGGTTTAGCTGACCCATAAAGGGAGACTAAAGGCAGCAACTAAGATAGGTAGGTATAGTCACGCACCCTCTTCTCCCCCCCCCCCCCATGGATCTGCTCCTGCCCCAAGCACGGGCTGCCCCCCCCCCCCCCCCCCCCCACCCCCACCCCCCAACCAGTCCGCTTAACTTTAATTCTCTCTCATTCGTCTTACGCACGCGGTGCAAATTATTCCCGCCAATAGAATTTCTCGCCCACCAGCCTGGTTTGTCTCAGCACCGATAGTGGCGCTCCTCGGTTCCGAAGTTCATAAATTATGCAAATGAGTAAACCACCCTCAGCTCATTAAATTTTAGGTTTTCCGGATTTAACCAAATCGCGGTATTCGCCATTTGCGTGTGACTTTGCGTCAACAGAGAGAAAATAAATACCAGATTTTTCAAAGAAGGAAAGTGATAGGACAGTCCTCGTCTGCCGTTATTTAAAAGAATAGCTACTAAGAGTTAACGTCAACACACAGGCATATAGACAATGGGTTGCATCGTCGGCTCGCTAGCGGGCACAGTAAGTTGGGTTGAAAACTTCTGTCATAGGCCTAGTTTTAAGTTATATAGGCTAGTCACAGTGTCATTTTCACTTCCTAGTTCGTCATCATCATTCATGCATTCCGACATTCATTACATCCTCCTCAATGCCTCCATCACTCACTCTGGACCGTCTGGTCAGCTTGAGGTTGTGCGATATAGAATGGCCACTTTTTAATGGGAATTAACTTCATGATGGCATGGCGTAAATGGCGATACACTACATTATACACAAAAAGGACAAAAGGGGAAAGTGGTGATATACAATAGTATGCAAGATTAGAATATAGTAAGGTTTACCCGCTAGTATAGTTATAGCCTGCCCTGGGTCTGCAAAACTAGGGAGGGTCAAGGAAGCCTACATGTACGAAACTATGAACCGTTAATATTTTTTGGCCAATTTTTTACTAGAAATACTTGTAATTGTAGAGAATATCCTCGACCTCACTAGTGTTGATTCCATTTCAGGTTGCCTGTTGTTTCTGTGGCTCAGCCTGCAGCCTGTGTTGTTCTTGTTGCCCGTCATGTGCCAACTCGGCCGTTACCAGGATTGCCTATGCAGTCCTGCTCCTCCTTGGTACTATCGTGTCCTGTATATTCCTGGCCCCAGGGCTGCGGGGAGCCTTGGATAAGGTGAGTTAATGCGGGTAAATCATTCCAGGGTTCTCCACTGAGGTTTCTCAATGTAGGGAGGTTTTCCAGAAGCAAGGTAGGATGACTAGCAATTTAAGATAGGGTGCCCCAAATATAAACCCTTTACAAAATTGTAGAGCAAAATACATGTAGGTTGGCTGCTTCAAAGGGATGCTGGTAAGTTGCAAAGGCAGGGTGGTGATCCCCTGACAAATGGCCTTGTGGAGAACACTCTCTTCTAAATTTGATTGGAGAAGTTTATCATTGGTGTGCGAGTAGTCGCTGTAAGCAGCAACTAGACTTGCTAATTTCGAGGCTAGAACTCTTGTGAATTGTCTTTGGTCCAGTGAACCCCTCTACCTCCAGTCTTGTGGGTCTCCTGGCCAGAGACCAATCACTCGCGTGATCTGCTTCAGTACATCTCAAGTGGTTTTACTATCCCAATATTTTTCAGATACCTGCATTATGTAGTCCAGCTCTTATAGGAACAGGATCAGTGTTGGACAAAACAACGTGTGATGGTATCGTGGGATACCTCTCCGTTTATCGGGTATGTTTCGGAATGGTGTGCTTCTTCTTCTTGTTCACGTTAATCATGATAAACGTGAAGACGTCGAATGATCCAAGATCCAAGATACAAAATGGGTAAGAGGATTGTATTTTTACCCTTTTACTAAGTATTCATAAAGACTAAGTCTAGTGTTTATGAATTCTTGCTATAACCTGTTCTGCCATTCGGAAGAGTTTGTTCAGAAAAGTGAGACTGTTTTGAGCTAACCACTTTTGGCCTTGTTGTTGTGGCCAATGAAGGAGTTTGTCCAGTGTAGTAAGTGTTTGGAGCCTGGCCATTCAACCCGCTGTTGTAGTTGTGGGGATCACGGCACTGACATCATGAATTGAAAGACTCTGACAAAAAGATTGATTTGGTGAAAACAAATCCACACCAGGCACATAACAGACTTCGGCGTCTTTCTTGATGTTCTTCAGTTGTTTCAATGATACGGTAGAATCTTCCACTTGCTCATTTCTGTTTCAGATTTTGGTTCTTCAAGTACCTGATCGTGATCGGCATTATCGTTGGTGCATTCTTCATCCCGGCTGGAGCATTTGGAACAGGTATTCCACCTCAACAGCAGCATGGCACTCTGTACACTCTATTGAGCACTCTGCACTGTGCCTCATTTTTGTGGCAGCAGCTATGGTCATATCAAGATAGTTATTGCTATTTTTTGTCTTTGACATCCAGGACCAGGGTTTTCAATCCAGCAGGTTGTTAACTCTTGATTTAAACGGCATTGCAAATCTTCCCTCGCTGCCCATTTTGAGATTTAATGATTCCGATTCATGATATTTTCTTTTTTAGTGTGGATGTGGTTTGGTATGGTAGGGGCTTTCTTCTTCATCCTCATCCAACTTGTCTTGCTGGTGGACTTTGCACATGCCTGGAACGAAAAATGGATCGGAAACTATGAGGAATCTGAAAACAAAATGTGGTATGGAGGTAAGTGTTATCCTGGGTCAGTTTTTTTGCGGGTTTTAAGGCTCCAATCAGGAAAAATCTTGTGAATTCAGATTTACAGTATTCTTATCAAATTGAAAGTCTTGAATGGGGGATTTTATGCTGGAGCTGTGTGGTTCATATGAGGTTTAAACACAGATGAACCAAGGTGGCTTTCAAGGACCTGAAATTCTTGGCTCTTCACCAAACGAGCGTTTGTTGGATCAGATTAAAAGGCATTGTCCCATGGACCTGAGTGCCTATCCCAGGGCAAGTAAAATATCCCACAGTGGTGGACAGTGGGCTATAGTGGACTCTGTACCTCTGGCTAAATTTAAATGAGCTAATGACGGGTTTGTGTACTCCTGAAGGCTTCGAAGACAAAAAAAAAATTTGAAAAGGTTATGATGAATGATAAAATATGGCTATTAAGATAATGAATATTTTAGTAAATTGTCTTACCCAATTGTTTCCTCTTTTATAGGGGCAGCGGTAGTGCAGTGGAAGAGAGTCGGCCTCATGATCAGGAGGTCGTGGGTTCGACTCCCGGCCGAGTCACTGCTTAGTTCCCCCACTGGTCGAGTTCAAGTGAGCACCTTCTGGTTGCTCCTTGAAACCCCTGATTGATTTCTGTGGAGACCGGGATAATAATATGATATCCCAAAGCGCTTTGAGCGAGAACTATAGTGTCACGGAATTGTACTATATAAAAGACTCATTATTATTATCATTATTATTAGTATTATTATTATTATTATTATTCCAGGTCTTCTGTTCTTCACCATTCTATTCTACCTACTCAGCATCACGTGCGTTGTCCTCTTCTACGTGTTCTACACCCAACCAGACGGCTGTTCGCTCAACAAATTCTTCATCAGCTTCAATTTGATTCTGTGCATCATCGCGTCGATCGTGTCGGTCCTCCCCAAGATCCAGGAAGTCAATCCCCACTCTGGTCTCCTCCAATCGTCAATCATTACAATCTATGTGATGTACTTGACGTGGTCGTCCATGACGAATCAACCAGGTCAGTATTCCAACACCACAGTTCACAGGGATAGTCTGCCTTGCTTAAAACAAATTTCGAATTCATTTGAAAATAATTTTTCCATAATTTTTGCAAAAAAAGATTTGTTTGGAATATATATACATGGTAATAGTGGAATGACGTCTCTCTGGAAAGATGTCCCTTTACAAGCTGTTCTCGGTACCTGGTGGGGGGCTTATTCCACGATGTCACATAGTTGAAAACACACTTAAAAAACCTCAGCGATCCTGGTCAAATCTCCCTGCTGACAGAACAAGGTGGTCGGCCTGGAGCCGGCATGAAAACATGTTAGAATCCTTTGTCGGCTGCGTTGTAATCATAAACAGGGTGTTTTAATTATAGCTTTTATATTTTTAGATCGAAGATGCAACCCCAGTTTGGCTTCGATCATTAATCCTGGTCAAATGAGAAACATAACAAACTCTACCGCAAACCCTAATGGTGAAAATTTCAAATTTGAATTCGACTATCAGAGTGTGATGGGCTTAGTAATATGGTTCATTGCTGTTCTTTACTCGAGGTAGGTCATCGCAGTGTCTAGTCCTGTCCTCAGGTTTGGAGAAGATTATTGATGTAAAGCAAAATTTTAAAGAAGCTAAGTGAAACAGTGTTAAAGGTGATAACACTTACTTCATTTTGTTGTGGCTACTAGAGCAAGAGTACTGTGATTGATATTTTTCTTGATGCACATGTCACTTTCAACTCAATATGATCCACTCGTTCCATTTCAGCATCCGATCAAGCACCCACAGCCAGGCGGGGAAGATCACGATGCACGGTGCGGAGAAAACCGTCATCGACGGGGAGACAACATCTGGTCAGTATCTTACACCAAACATTCAAATTAGAATATACCGCATGAAGTCTTGTCTACTTTTGTTTAGTATTATAAACAAACCATTTGAAAAGGCAAGCATTTTGCATGAAAATTTGTAGCTGAACTGGAAATTTTTCTTATACCGGTATGTGATGGAAATAGATTTGTACGTTTGGGAGATGCATGTTTCCCTGAGAAGTAGTCCTCACTGTCTGCATGCTTCATATGTGCAACTGTCTTGATTTAGCTAAAGTCGGGGTCATTGCTTTTTTGGAAGCACAAAACCTCATTTGTTTCTGTCACAGAACAACCTTGGAAAGGAAGGTCTGGAGGCAGTCCGTGTTGCCATGCTCTACCGATAGATTTTCTGTTAAAAAAACACGTTACATTGATTATGAGACAGGCTTTGTTTTGCACCTGCACGCCTTGTATTCTTTCCCTTTTCGACAGGTTCACATATTTTATTTTGATGTCTTTTCGTCGCAATCCTTTTGTTTTGCTTTTGTACTTGGTGGTAGTCTTCATTTTTGCTTGAAATTTTTGGCTTCAAAATAAAATAATTCGATCAGGCTGGTTGGTTATGCTACTTTGTGTCAAGTTAAGTAAAAATCTTGACGGATATAAATTCAACAGGTTCTAAAATGCTCGTTTCATCTTCTCTATAACCGGTGATGCCACGTTCCACAGAATACTAATCAGGACACCTCTCTATAAAGGACTGCACTTCTCAGTCCCTTAATGTCCTTAATAGAGAGATTCTGCTGTACTTCATCAATGCTCTGACACAACTTTCTCTGAATTATATGCTTTCTTTCTATGCTTACAGAGGAGGTGATTTTGAGAGAAAAAGGTACAACTGATGTAATGACTGTGAAATGGAGCCATGGTGCTATGATTACCCTGAATTTGGTTATGGTACCATGGTTACCTGTCTGGCAATTTGCGAGGGCCTACCCTGACCAGACTTCCAACACGTTGAGCTGGAACAGCATGCCTTGGGGTTGGGTACTTTGTTTCAGGCAGAAATGCAGTAGCATCATTGGCTTGATCATTCAGTGACTTTGGAATATCAATATGAAAATGTCAATAACGTTGAATTAATATTCTACATTTCTTTCGATTTGTTTTGTGTGCAGGTTATGGTAACGTAGGTGAGCGAGTGCAAAAATTAATAGGCTTTGGTGATTGGAGGGAGATTCCTCCCTGCATGAAAATCTTTAGCTCCCCTGCACATAGTCCCTGGCTTGCCAAGACTTATCACACATGTCTAGGTTGATAGCTATCTCCTGCAGATTTTGGCTTATGGGTGCGTGTGGTTTGAGTCGTGAGAGGGGAATGCCAAATGGTTGGATGCAGCATAAATGTGTGCCTGTTTTATGCTAAACCTTGTAGTTGTATTTTGACATGTTTGAGCATTTGAAACCATCGCGTGCAGCACTCCATTACCAGGGATTGACACTAAGAAACTTGAAGGCACAGTGAAGTGTTCAGAAAGAGGGACTAAGTGCCTTGTTTTGTTGATTACTGTTGGCTTAACATGATTTGAGGTCGTGGGCGGGGGGGGGGGTTCAGGGGTTGGCAATACCTGTTGGAGTCTTGTCAGTGTTGGCCGAGTCGCTGATTGCGAAGATAAAGCAAACTTTCTTTGAATGTTGATGTTTCAATAACACTGTTTTGCATTTGTTTGGTTGATGATATTTTTCTTTTCTTTTTTGATGGTCTTTCGTGTTTTCATTCTTGATTTGACTCTGGTGTGTTACTTCCCGAATTACTGTGTCGGTTTGTAGCTCTCCATCAACACTAACAGCGTTCTGTGTCCTTGTCATTTTCCCCATCACAGGCGCAAGGCAAGACTTCAGGGTCCAGCTCATGAACTTGTTGACTGTGTCTGGGTACACAGCTGTGTACTGAATATCTTTCGCGCTACCCAAATAATCTCTCACAGAAAACCTTTAGACTAGCCTTGATCTCTCGCAGAAAACCTTTTGCATTTCATTTTCCCCATCACAGGCGCAAGGCAAGACTTCAGGGTCCTGCTCATGAACTTGTTGACTGTGTCTGGGTACACAGCTGTGTACTGAAAATCTTTCGCGCTACCCAAATAATCTCTCACAGAAAACCTTTAGTCTAGCCTTGATCTCTCGCAGAAAACCTTTTGCTGCTTGGAGCAAAGAGTTATGTAAAGAAATAAGATAAAAAGAAACTATTGAAAATTATGTGACATGCACCTGCAAATGCCCACTGTCTTCTGCTTCCACACTCCTCAAGCCTTTATCCTCTTTTACCAGCAGTCTGTTTCATATTCAATGTAACAATGTGTTCAAAACTCCTAACAATGTTATGATTTAAAGTTGCTTTTGTATTTTTCACAGTTGGGCATGTTGAGGCTTGCATGCCATGTCCATTTCTGCAGATCAAGGATGGCCTGCTTGTTCATTTCAGATTTTGCTATTTTTGTTGCCCACAGTTGATACGACTCATTGGGTGATATGAATAAAGACTAGCAAATGCTTTTACTCCGGTTTTGTACAGGAAGGCCTAGTGTAAATGTACATGGAGATTTAGATAAAAGCATTTGCTAGTCTTTATTCATATCACCCACTGATTAGCCTTACTTTTAACCCTTAAGGACTCGGGGAATGGTGCAGATTTGTATTTTTTCAGAAATTGTTTTTCTTTCTGATGTGTATTTTGGGATCATTTGGTCTGTTTACACTGGTTCATGCTGAGGGAACTGGGTGTATAAATGTACAGCTCACTGAGATTGGTGGTAGGGAGGTCAGCCTTAAGGAGTTCTGTAGTGTAAAGGAAGAAAGGCCTCTGATATTTTGACCAAAAATTGAAGTTTTCCAATTTCAAAACATTTTCTCGGAAATATTTTCAGGATCGAAAAAATATCGGGGTATGTTATTATTTGGTGAAGCTGTCTGTAAAGTTCTATCTCAAACAACCAGTGGCTTTAACCTGACCTCACATTTTAACCCTCACTGCTTTTATTTTGTTAATTTTTACACATTCTGAGTGAAGGCACTTGCTAATGTTTTTAACAAATTTTAACATTGGTGTAGGTCTGGTAGGTGACTGTAGTTTAGTTTGCTGCCAAATGGATATATAATGCTGATATTGGCTGATATGAATAAAGTCTAGCAAATGCCTTTACTTCAATTTTGTACAGAAAGGCTTTGTGTAAATGTACATGGAGTTTTAGATAAAAGCATTCGCTAGTCTTTATTCATATCACCCATTGTAGTTGTATCTTTCTCTTCTGACATTGATACTTTGTTTTTAAATAGCTTGTTTATGATAATAGATCTGTCCATATCATTACATCAGGACCAACAGATGTCAGCCCTCTCTGTACCATTCTACGAGTCCATCAATATAATATCTTTTTTGATCATTTATCTGTTGAGAAATCTTTACTGTGATAACGACTACACCGCTCATTTAGTTCTTATCCATCAAAACGAAGTTTGAGATTTTGCTGTAAAAGACCTCTGAAGTCCTTAATCAGTCAATGACCACTATTTTAGCAGCCAGCATCATCCTACATATCCTCTGCCACCAGTCACGCCCTCTTTCCATCTTCCAGGCTCCAAGGATGCGGACAGCGAGGCTGCCGACAATAAAGTGGTTGACGACGAGGAGGAATGCGTGAAATACAGCTATTCTTTCTTCCACTTCATGTTTATGCTGGCGTCGTTCTACGTCATGATGACGCTCACAAACTGGTACAAGTAAGTAATATAAAATATGATAATAATGAGTCTTTTATATAGCGCAATTCCGTGACACTAGTTCTCGCTCAAAGCGCTTTGGGATATCATATTATTACCCCGGTCTCCACAGAAATCCATCGGGGGTTTCAAGGAGCAACCAGAAGGTGCTCACTTGAACTCGACCAGTGTCGTAGTTTCCATGTTGAAGTCGGCATCACAGGATCCGTAATTGCCAAGTTTTGTCCGGAAGAAGTCACATGATCTTCATATCTTGATTACCTTTCCAGGCCGAGTTCCGACTTCAAGACGCTGAACGCCAACCTGCCATCAGTCTGGGTCAAGATCGTCTCCAGCTGGCTGTGCATGGTCATCTACATCTGGACCCTCATCGCCCCGGCCGTGCTCACCGACCGTGAGTTCGACTGACTAGAGCAGGACCGCTACAGACATATTGATGGGGAAATGCTGTAGTGATGGACTTGAGAGCAAAATCTAGGGCCGGTTATTCAAAACAATGGGATTTTTAGTGTTAGTGCGTAGTTTTCGTAACATCTTGCTAAAAACGACCGATTTAACTCAAAGATATTTAAATTGATGTTTGGAATAACTCTACCCTGAATGCTGTAGTGATGGAATTCGGAAGAGAAATTTGGCCAATGATTCATGGAGCAGATCACAGGTGCTTGAAGATAGGAGAATCATATCGATCGTTCAGTCACAAGTTAATGGATGAACATAATCAGAATAATTCTAAACATATTACTCTTATGTCAAAGTTTTACATGTAAACATGTTTTCTGTAGCTGATCGATCACTGATTAATTTGTTGATTCTGATATCCTCACACGCCTGTGACACATCCGGGACCTCATGATGTAATGGAAATCGGAGAGAATATCCTGTGATCTGCATGGAGAATGTATATAGACACTTTCCTGTACAAAATTAGTAGTACATGTGTTCATAGGTGTGTCATTGCAGACTGTTTATTAACCCTTGCACAACTGTACCCGGTATACGAGGTCCGTACACTGCGTACCACTGGCCCGCAATAATCGTCACCAGCCTGAAGTTGGCTTCTTATTCCTCATTCCCTATTCCCTAAATTTTCCCTATCACAGTCCCTTTAAGTCTTGGGTTAGTTACGCCTGAAAGAACAAGATGGCAGCACTGCATTCAGTTCAATGCACACCTCGTGCCTAAGAGTGTGTAATGCTAGCTTTTTTACAATGAAACTTTTTCTTAGCCATGTTGGGATCCAGGGGTACGGTACTCTTCAACACCCCTGCGATAGCGAAAGTGACTTGGCGTACCTGTTTCTTTTGTGAGAGCATTCAGCGCAAGTGTAAAACTATTTCTGGACTCGGAGCACCAGCCCTTCTTGCTACCACGTAGAAAATCACAAAATTTACAATTGTGTTAGAGTAAGAGTAAAATTTGTTTAAATGGCTATATGTGTAAAACATGCACATCATCAACATAGTTTAGTGTAATCAACTCTCTATAGATGTAACTTAT
Source organism: Lineus longissimus (assembly GCF_910592395.1). Classification (NCBI taxonomy): domain Eukaryota; kingdom Metazoa; phylum Nemertea; class Pilidiophora; order Heteronemertea; family Lineidae; genus Lineus; species Lineus longissimus. The sequence continues at coordinate 2,754,866 of NC_088326.1, forward strand.
AATCATTGTGACATAGTGTATATATGTTTTATTCACCGTCAGCAGTGATATTCTTGGTACCAAAATTTGTCTGCCGTCGATTTTAAATCCAGTTGTAACTATATATATATGTACTTTGAAAGTTGGATTGAGGGACTGAAGATTTTCATTAAATTTAAATACGATTTATTCTGTTTTTTTTCACCGTTTTGTTGCAAGTCCATTTTGTACGTTAATGAACACAATATTGTCCCTTTATCTTTGTATACCTACCCTTGGAGTAATAGAAATATTTTAAGGCACATGGGCTTGTTAAAGGGGAAACTTTGTCTTCTTAAAGGGACAACATTGACATTAATTGAACCACAAAAAACTGCGCCATTTTAGAGAAAAAATTTCGGGGGAGGGGGTTTATGTTATCACTTCTTGTAACCTGGTTGGTAACAGGCCAGCTATAATAAGCATGGAAGTCTCATTTTATATAATTTCTGGAAAATTTCTTTGTTTATCATCGTGAGGTAATTTATGTTATTGTGCTTGATATCATAATAAATACGTTGGTAAAAACTACTAGTGTTGTCATTAGTTCTTCGCCAGAAATAGCATTCCGCGATAATGAGGTCACTGCCGCTGCTGCCCTCTATTTCCCCATCGCTGAATTACAGGCAATGTCGGACAAACATGCGGTTTAATTTCGTAATGGATTCAGGTTTTCTAACTAGGGCAGTTAGATTCAATCTGGTACATGTCCGAGTGTTGGAAATACTACATAATTGTTCTGAATATTTCTCTCTCTGACTCTATGGTATCATTCATGCTAAAAACAATGCAGGGTCAAAGATAATTGACTTTGAAATAAGCTCAAATGCGTAGAAATAAGTGTCGATGTCCGACTGTCACGTGACTAAAACGTCATCAATATCTTATTCAAATGACCTTGTGAGCTATAAAAAGTAACGTCCCGGAATGAAATTGGCAAATCTGCGCTGTGCACAATGAATACTTGTCGTGACTGATCATAACTATTCACTACCCTCTGCTTCACCTCCAAAACCCAGATTGGTCATGTGACCAAGTTTGACCAATCCGATTGGTCAGGTGACCAACCTGGACAATCCAATTGGTCAAGCCAATTGGTCAGTTGATCAACCTGGTCAGTAGAGTAGATCAAGACAGTTGGTCAGTTGATGACTGTTTGCAATGGGTGCACTGTACAGCATTATGAACGCTGTGGTCATCCCGACGATCATCCTGAACTTCGGTGCAATACTCGGTCGTGTGCGGCGAGGAGAGCGCACATGACTGACTCTGGTAATGGCGGTTTGCCCCAAGATGGAGACCTGGACTGGACTAAACACTGGAGACCTGATGGATCCGCCCAGCTGCGGATAAGTCCGTGTGTTGCCGCATCGCCAATAGACTCCTTTGCACTCCATTTCATCGTCTGATCGTCCCTCCTATCGGGCGACAGGACGAGCGGTCCACTGCATCCGTAATCTCGTAATATTGAAAAGATGCAAAAACCTTTGTTTGCCCATAATGGATTTGTCCCGCATTATCGGACTATTGCATACGATATCATACGCATATGTTACATGACTATACTCTATAGTTCCATTGATAGATTAAGAAATCGAAACTGGATAACTAAAGTTCCCGTCTGTGGGGGTTAACGCCGAACGAGCAGGTTTTACACCGTTTTAATTAAAACAAATTGGAATTGGCTGGTTTGGCTGGTTTGGCTGGTTGGTTTATGGCTTTTAATAGGACTCCGTGCATCCAATTTCGAGATAGAGCTGAACAGCAAGCCATGTGGTGCATCAATCCATTCGACTGTTTGTTCCCCGCATACATAATTCAGACATGGCTTTAGAATTGTATAGGCTTATCATACCCTTTTTAAACAGCATGTACGCTCTGTGAATTTATGATGTTGCATATTATCATAAAATGTCATATAATCATTTACATGTAGTTTACTACCTGCTGGTGAAGGAGAGGACCGCTCCGTACGTAGCTTGACTGGAACGGCGATATGGACATGTAGCTGTCTGAGGCCTATATAAATCCATCATGCTGAGCCACTGTCGGAAACAGTTCTAATCCAGGTTAAGATTTCAATTTCTTTTCTTTGTTTTCCCATCGAGCCCCCCCCCCCCGTTATGTAAAATCCCCATGGCCACACATGCACCTCCCACTCCACTTCAGTATAGGCAACACCAGTGACAGTGGGTGAAGCTGGGTTGTCTCTGGCCTGGGAAACCCTTCGCCCACTTCATGCAATAGGCATTTCGACATTGTTTACCAGTCCAGTGGCCAGAGAGGTACCTTAACTCAGTGGGTGTAGCCAGGTTGTCTGGTCTGAGAAACCCTTCGCCCACTGCAAGCATGAGGCACTTGGACATTATTTACCAGCCCAGTGGCCAGAGAGGTACCTTAACTCAGTGGGTGTAGCCAGGTTGTCTGGTCTGAGAAACCCTTCGCCCACTGCAAGCATGAGGCACTTGGACATTATTTACCAGCCCAGTGACCAGAGCGGTACCTTAACTCAGTGGGTGTAGTTAGGTTGTCTTTGGCCAGAGAGGTACCTTAACTCAGTGGGTGTGGTTAGGTTGTCTCTGACCAGAGAGGTAGGCCTACCTTAACTCAGTGGGTGTAGTTAGGTTGTCTCTGGCCAGAGAGGTAGGCCTACCTTAACTCAGTGGGTGTAGTTAGGTTGTCTCTGGCCAGCGAGGTACCTTAACTCAGTGGGTGTAGTTAGGTTGTCTCTGGCCAGAGAGGTATCTTAACTCAGTGGGTGTAGTTCGGTTGTCTTTGGCCAAAGAGGTCCCTATAACTCAGTGGGAACATATAGCTAGGTTATCTCTGGCCTGGAACCCCCCGCCCACCCACTTCATGCAGTAGGCATTTAGACATTGCTTACGAGCCTTCAGATGTGTCTAACTGGGTGAGGTATTGCTAGCTAGGTTGTCTCTGGCCTGGGAAACCCTCCGCCCACTTCATGCTTAAGGCATTTGGACATTGTTTACCAGCCCAGTGGCCAGAGATGTATATGTTATACCTACCCCCGGCAGTGGGTATAATTATTTTGTCTCTGGCCTGGGAAACCCTCCGTCTGCGATAGAGAGACCTCAGACTAAGTAATTTTAACAGTGAAAAGCAAGGACGTTTTGGCTCTTGCTATAAACCCGGGGACGTTTATAGTCGAGGACGTTTTGACTGGGCCCCTGCGCAGTCCATATCGTTCACGAGACCGGTCCACTGTAGACTCCCGGGATAATCCGTTGCGTCATCCTAATGGGATCTCCTTGTGGTGAGGAATGAGGGCGGCCGGTCGGCCGGCCGGCCGTCCGGGGTGTAGTCCACTGCGTCCGGAGTGTAGTTTTACTGGACACCCGGAGAAGGACTCGTTTTGATCCGAAAAACAGAAAACCGGGATATGCAAGGTGATCAATACTGACCTTTCAAAAGCATGTAAAGTAATTCTCTAGTTTCGCACGCCTCACGTCCACTGTATTAAGCCAGTATATATATCAGGGAATAGATCACAAATACAAGTCCAAGAATGATAAAGGTTGCGACGACTCATCAATCAAGCTCTTAGGTCAGTGACCGCATTTACAATCGCAGGAACAATTGATGCTTCATTTATGTCATTGTATATTTTCGATCTTTTAGGTTTGTTTCGAAGGATCTGAAGATGGTTGAAAACGTCGATGAAAAATCACGACTTATCTTGGCCGAATTAAACGGCAAACCAAAAGGTAAGGTAGACGACACTTCAGAATTTGGTCCCGGATGGTACATCCTGACGTAATCACGGTTTTAAATATACTCCGCCTCTCGATATTTCAAATTTTGTATACGATGTAGGAGTGTCAAAAACCTGTATCACAGGATGGGATGGTACGGTTTGCGCATACAGCAACGACGTTGCTAGCCCAGCCTCGATCCGCTGGGACGAAGTTTTGGCCTCTGACTGTGGGCGAATGTTATATACGATCCGCGTTAGCAGGTCATGTGATGAAAATGAACGCACGTGGTCAACACTTTGCATATCAATGCAAAATATGGATGTAAAATAGCAAGATTAAGTTAAAAGCATTATAAGCAAGGTTCCGCAATTTCGCCGTAACGTAACCAAAGGGTCTACGACTTCTACTTCAGGATGCTGTCAACGCCACGTGCTCTCCGTCTTGGGATTCCTTGGGTTTTTCATGTCATATGTCTTGAGAGTCAGTTTCAATGTGGCACTGGTTGCCATGGTAAACAAGACACAAACAGCGAATACGTCACACCCGTCAGAATGCCCAGTTGATGTGCATGACAATGGTACAGCTGATGATTCATCTGTGAGTACAACCAGTGCCTTTGGCGGTTAATACAACACTATTGCCTAGTCCCGGAACCTCGGTTTAGTTTGAGGCTAGAGCAACAGCAACCGTAAAGCGAATTTCAGCGAATCAAAGTCTCTCCTGTATGACATATACGTTTACGTAATTGTGACGCGACCATACGTACAACCGATACATACGGATACGTCAGACGAGGACGAAATTCACCACTGCTGAAACTCCCTAATAGCATGCCTGAAAACCGGCGAGCTATATGTAGATTGAACTAATCTTTGATTTCAAGTGAATTTATATCGATATGTGGTTAAAAATTGCTGATACATCCGTATCGTACATAGAAAGACGACACCTGCATTAATTTTTGGTGATTGTGCAATTTGATTGATGTGGTTTCTCTATTTTACCAATTGTAATTGTTTTGTTCCTCACCCCAGCCAACTGGTGAATTCGACTGGAGTCCCCAGACCCAAGGCACCATCCTTGGTGCCTTCTACTATGGTTACATGATCACCCAAATTCCCGGAGGTATCATCTCAGAGAGATTTGGCGGCAAATGGCCATTTGGTGTCGGGGTCTTGCTGACCGGTATCCTGACTTTACTTACACCAGTTGCCGCCAGGACTGATGTGTCGCTGCTGGTTGTGCTAAGGGTTCTTGAAGGACTGGGTGAGGTGCGTATGTGAGTGCAGATGATTATGAGTTTGCGTGTCGAGTTCCCTAACTTGCCGTCAGATGGCTCTTACCACCCAAGTTATTAGTTTCACTTTGAAATACGTGAAACTACTGCATGAAATGAAACCTGTTGAGAAGGCCATCTGTTGAAATTTCGTTAGGAATTGCGCTGTTTGAAAATTGCGCCAAACCAAATTACCATTTACTTGTTAATCATTTATGGCAACCTACCTCTATCTTCCAGGGAATTACAATTGGAGCCTACTACGCTCTCATTGGGAAATGGTCACCGCCACTGGAGAGAAGTTTCATGGTTTCCCTTGGTTTCGTTGGGACGGAAGTGGGCACAGTCGTAGCCATGCCGATCACAGGGTGGCTCTGTGAATATGGCTTTGACGGGGGCTGGCCCTCTGCATTTTATATATTTGGTGAGTTTTTCCCATTATTCCCGAAATTCACAAACATTCAACAAATGTTTAAATGTTCCCATTGCTGCAGTCAACTTCGTTCGCATTCCAATGGGATGAATCTGAAATTAGTTTATATTCAAAAACCATTTCGGAGGCAGAGAAAAACTGTTTTTATCGTAATAAGTAGAGCGCTAAATTCACAAAAAAACCAAACGTTCCTGTAAAGCTATAGTTGCTCTTCAACAAGACATACTGCATTAGCAACCAGAAAGTCCTGTTTTAAGTTGATGATTTGTATCCTAGGTGGAAGCACTGAATAGGTGAGGTTTTTGCCACCTAGGAGCCAGTAGCTGAACCAGAATAGCTTGAGTATGTATGGGATAATCTCATGATTGAAGTCGACATGACTGTATTTGTGGGAACTTTTTAATTTATGTGATGACTGATCACCTTATTCATCAGAAGAAAATAATCTTTCCTCTGCCCCGTTTTTGTATTTGGCTTTTGATTTGGCTCACGGTCCACATTTCTCGTGCTGTTCTTGCAGGCTCTGCGACGTGCGTGTGGTTTCTCTTCTGGGCTGTCCTCGTTTCAAGTTCACCGGCCGAGCATCCCCGGATCTCAGAGGAAGAAAAGAAATACATCATAAAGATGATTGGTGATTCAAGCAAGGTATAGGCCAATTTGCTGACCGAAAAAGCCTGGTTGCCAGTGGTTGCATGACGTCAAAGGTTGGCGCCGGTTTAGTTGAATGCAGTCAATTTCGTCATCCTGATCGTCTTCGATTTCTCAATATACCGTTCGACAGGAAGAGGCGGATCCACTGCGTCCGGTGTGTAAACTTGCGCCACTGCGGTTTCACAGACAGTTATAACACCGACTTTCTCAGTAAACCAGTTCAAATTTAGCAATGTCACCTTTATGGGAAAATGCTCTATGGTGTGTCACAAACTTTATGGGGGCAGTGCTGCATGCTAGTCTGGCTGGTCTGTCGCCTTTTATATGGGAAGAGGCTCTAATCTGTCACAACCTTTATGGGGACAGTACAAAGTGCTCTAGTCTGTCACCCCCTATATAAATGGATAATGATCATTTTCGTTGCAGAAACTACCATTTCCATGGAAAGAACTCATGACTTCTCCGCCCATCTGGAGTATTTACTCAGTGTCTATAGGGTGGTGTTACCTCTTCTATACGATTTTAACCGACCTCCCGACCTTCATTGACACCATCCTACAGTTCGATATTAGCAAGGTATCGTTATTTTCAGCTTTTCTTGCATTTTAGACCAAGCTGGCCGTGCCATGGAAAGCGCTCCTCACCTCCCCTACCATCCTAGCGTTCGTAATGCTTCACACAAGTGCTATGTACCTCTTCTACACAATTCTGACAGACCTTCCGACCTACATGAGCACAATCCTGCACGTTGACATTGGCAAGGTCAGTAGAGAGGAGGAAAAGTGATGATGATGGCATGTTATATTTGCATTGGTCGCCTCGTCTACTGTCGGAGACGAAAATGTCCCCCTGGAAAAAGTATCCGGTCCTATAAATGTATTCCGACGAATTGCAGTACATGCATGGTTCTATTCAAGATAGACCACGACTGTACCCCAGAAATTTAAAGCGCATTACAGAATCCTTTGTTCCCCGGCCGTACTTTCCTAGGAAATTTCACACTTTGTCTTTGGTTTGGCTTGGTAACTTCGACTTCCCTTGAGTACTATGTCTCTATAATAGTGAGATTGCGATTCCCTCTTTCACGGATACGTATGCACCTGGTTGGTATACGAAAGCCTGGCTCTCAACCTCCCTACCTCTGTTTTCAGAATGGCGTGTTGTCGTCGTTGCCAGCCCTAGCCTTCGTTATACTCGGGTTCACTTCCGGTTACATCGCCGACTTGATCCTGGCTAAAGGCTATCTGAGGTTGGTGACCGTGCGGAAACTTTGTACAGCAATTGGTACGTAAAGAAACTGTTGGATGCCTTAGCATCTGTTACTATGGCGAAGCTTGGTGTGTTAAAAACGGAGTGTTGGAACGCCGAGAGAAAACTTGACCGGAAGTCTTCCTAAGTGTACGCAATACGTTGTGTATTGCTCTTCCGGTTGAAAATCCTTGAGGGGATTGCCGAACCAGAAATGTCTCAGGAAGCGTCCTCGACAGCATCATTATCATGCGTAATCATGTCACCAACATTCAAAGGACACATGAGTCGCAAAACTGAATCTGCCCACTTTTTTCATTTCATTTATTAAGGAATGTTCTTGCCGGCTGCGGCGATAATTGGCGCCGGTTACATCGGCTGTAACTACATTCTCGGGGTCGCCCTGCTGACCATCAGCGCCGGTCTCCAAGCCGTGGCGCTTTCGGGGTACTATTCAAATCTGGTGGATATAGCACCACCTTTCGCGGGGACGATCAGCGGTATTGGGAACACATTTGGGACGGCCGCGGGCATAGCGGCTCCGGCGGTGGTTGGGGCGCTGACCAATAATAATGTAAGTAAATATTTGCGCCGATTCTGAGTCGTGAGTTCGATTCTTCAGTCATGCATGCATGGTTATCACCGCGTTATCTGTATGCATTTTCCCGATAGCTTGTCATATGAGAATACTACATGTACATAGAAGGTACTAGGCGTATCCATCATCGCAAATTTACCAAAAACGCCAAGGCTCCACGCATGGTGCTAACGGAACGGCAGTGGCGTGCGTCGTTTTCATAGAAACGACCACCAAATAAGATTATATAAATCAGTCGGCGTAAGCCTTCAGTAAAATGTTTATGACACATTTCCAGCAAACACAAGAACAATGGCGGATCATCTTTCTGATCGCGGGTTTCCTGAGTATGGTGTCCTCCATTCCTTATCTTATATTCGGCACAGCGGAGCGTGCACCGTGGAGCTTTGAGAGAGAGGAAAACGCGCCAACGAAATCGGGGTTGACGGCATTGGCGCTAAACACGGCAAAGAAGAAGAATAACGATGAGGTGCGTTTACAGGAGAATCTCTCGTGATGAGTGATTAAACAATGCTTGTGACAGAGGAGATAAACGGGGGAATCCGTTCTACTGGTGTAGTATCTCACCCCGCGACCAGAAAGACCACGATGTACTAATTATCAACCTAAAGTTTATTCCTTGTTCCTTGTTTACTCCCTGAACAAAATAAATACATTTTGATGTACATTTTTAGACATTCGTAACTTAGTCCATAAATAGTTCTAACATCTATCAGCAGGTCACCCGGCAGAACTTGCACCGTTTACATGGATAAACAACAACAACAGTAATGATCAAAGACCCCACAATTAGGTTACACGTGATGGAAATGCCGCGAAAGATTACAAGAGCAAGCTATCTTGATTACAATATACAGATGTATCAGTAGTTTCTTGTCCGCTAGGATTTTATTTGCCGTCCTTTCCAATGGCGTACCTGGAAGGATGGAATAACACCAGTTACCAGTTACTCGAAACTAGTAAGCACTATATGCGACTCAGCCAAAGAAAGGTTCCCGCGAGCACCCCAACATCGGTGAAGCGACACACCTATGGCGTAATCAGTGGCTCTCATCGGCATTACTTCGTCACAGGCCCGGGTCGCTTGCACGCTCAACAAGACGGTGAAAAGATTAGAAATCATAGCGTTAGAAGGATAACTATTAGTTGCGAGGGGGTACAGAACAATACTCTTCGCCTCAAATCTGCATACAGTAAAACACTAATTATTGTTTTAGTTTCAAGAAAAAACTAGGTAAATCGCGAAAATAAAGCTACACGAAAATTTGGTAGTTTACTGTATTCTACGGATACATGTACTGTACTTGGTTTACATACAATTTTCTAAAGTGTTATAAGCTGTGTAATTCACACTGCGTACAAGCGTACCAGGCTATACACCCAAGGAGACCAGTCCCATTGATCATATTCATTGTTTTGCAGGGTATTTCAATACTTCTCGGGCACTTTTCATCAGCTATACACCGGCGACATTAAAATGTGCACTAGTACCCCTTAAATAGCGAAAGACTTAACCACCGGACTGTTCTTCCTGGTTGTATAGCAGGGTATGCATATGGTGCGCCTGTCTGCAATAATTTCCTTCTGCTCAAAAGCTTAAGCGATTAACCCTGAATTCGCATTTACACATGTTCATGTAAAACACCCGAGCTAATTAATTAACTTTGTTTTCTGACCTTGCTTGAAGCAGTTACCGCGTGTTACCCCAAAATACATCGACATATTACCTACAATAGAAGTACGCCACTAGTGTCACACGGTGGCTAACCCCGGGCCGAACCAAGGTTGTATTTTACTTTAATTTATAAAAAATCATTTCAAAAATTCAAAAGAGGCAAGCTTGGCATCATTCTTAACAATTGTTTGAAAGAAAATGCGACCCAAGCGTTCATATCTGATGTGTCTGAAACAGTCCCGGATAAGCGCATGTTGACTCAGAGTCCCGGATTGCGCAAGTTTACTCAAGGTCCCGGATTACAAGAGCGTGCATGATTTGCTGGGAGGCTTGGCAGTTTTCTCCTGCTCCAATAGATCCTTGACCCCGTTTGCCATCTCCTGTACGGCGTCGTACTCGGTCAAGCCTAGTCGGCGCTTGTTAGAAAGGTCGTACACGCCGCCCACACTCTTGGTGTGTTCGCCGTCGATACCTGCGAGAGAAAAAAATCCATTTTAGGACGTTCATCAACGTAATCTCCCAATGAGGGGGAGTAGCTACCATTTGCTGTGAAGCTCAAAGGCTAGCCTTCATCATTTAGCAATCATTATCAATGGCGGGGGCTTGGAGATTGTGATCAGTGGTGTTCACTCTAAATGTTTCTTTTCGAACAACTCGCAGTGATAGCCTACTTCAATCGGTATTTGATAAGGTTATATCATATCATATCGGAATAAACATAGATGTCAATCTCTATTGATTAGGTAATTTCCTCATTTTGCACAACACCTCATGACGTTTTATATGCTCTAAAAGTAATGACGTTTTACCCACCTCGTGCCTGAATGTTGAGCTTGTCGCAGATCTGTTTGAAATCCTTCTGGCATGCGAGGTTGGGGATCTTTGCGTGGACGCTGGCACGGAGGGTGGTACCGAGGTTGGTTGGGCAGAAGGTCACATAACCCAAGCGGTCCTCTTTGGCAAAGGTCAGCTCCTTTTCTAGAGCAGTGATCGCCTGGAACAGAAGCGATAAATAAAGTCTATAAGTAACGACACCAACAACAACAACAACAACAACTGACAAGCTCCTCCCTTCACTCATTACAGAGACTGGTACTTGACGGCAATTCAGTCGTCAAGCGTAAGCTTCCGGTGACCGGTCACGTGTTTGTCTGTAGGATAGGTAACCTCGATCCAAGTGAATAATCTGCAATACCAGAGCGCTCGGTATGACAGTGCATCTATTGTATGCACTGAAAATGTATGGCTCGCCTCGGGTAGGCTAAATCAACGAGGCTTCCCCGACCCTCCGCTGCGCGGCGGATAGGCTTGATGTACCAGTACCAGATCATTAGGTGTTCTTGGAATACTACAGCAGCACGTTGTCTAGTTCTACGACATATAATGTTCCAAATTCTTGGTCTTTATGAATTTTTGCTTACATTTACAAGCCTTTTGTAGACAGCTCCAAGATCGCCGCCCTTCTGCATGGAGATGATCCTCAGGTGATCTTCTTCGTTCACCCAGACGAGGAACGTCTTGTCGTCATTGAAGAAGATACCACGGCCAGAGGGCCAGTCGCGGTAGCCACCAGCCGCCTTCAAGAACCTGGCGAAAAACGAAATGATTTGAAAATAAGGTAGGCCTAACTTGTGTTTTAACTGCGTGAGCAACTGAAATGAAAGGTGCATCACCTTCCGTGTCTTAATATTCCATTGCTGATTACACGGACTTCTACATGCCCGTGCTGATGATAACATCCTGAACCTCATGGTCTATATTCTGAACGTGGCCGGGGTATATCTTGATGAGAGGCAAGAACCTTGGTGGTCAAGATGTGATGATACCGACTAACCTGTCATGGTCATTGAAGAGGAAGTGATCCTCGGTGAGCTGCTTCTGCGTAGCCGCGTCCATGTCGGTCAGAGGGTGGTAGGTGCCCTTCAATTCGCCAGTCAGGGATTCCAAGGCTGCTCTGGCCTTTGATTCGATTTCGAGACGTTGCTGTGAAGATGAAAACGAGGCCATTACGCAAGTGAAGAAGTATACTTTTAACGATGATGAAAGAATAAAAATAAAGCCGCCCCATGAACATCTTGGCACCAGTTGTTTAATATACTCCGCAGCCTCTCGATATTTCTTTTGTATACGACATAGGAGTAAAAAAGCCCGATCTCAGGATGCCAATTTCAAAGCACGTACCTCTTTTGTAATAACAGGCGGGAAGGGGAAACCAGCCAATGTCCTTCCAACACGCACTCTTGTGGAAACAACCTGGGCATTCTCGGGGTCAAGGTCACCAAAGCTGAGGTTGGCAAGGTCACCAAAGGTTGGAGTGGGGTGAGCGATATCGCCCTCGATCTTGTGGTAGTCCTTGATGACTGCGTCAAGGATGTCGCTGAATGTGGTGTAGGCTTCAGGGTCGCAGGCGTAGATTCCCACGGAGCTGTCTGGGTTGTCATGACCTGCAGAGTGAAAATCGTGACTTATGACTGGGGTCTTCATTCGATTCTGTTGCTGCTCAACCCGCAGTCGGACTGCCACCTCATTTCACAGAGGACGCTCTCGTTGAGAACATATGAGAGACAGTGAAATCATCTCCAGCAGCAGTATACCAGAGTCTGATTCTAGAGAGGCCACAAGCAGACATAATAGTAAGAGATATCGATCAGCCCTAGGACTGAGTTCCACCTCGGAATGCCTCTGGTATATACAGGTTTTGATGTGCATGACTTGCTTCATAGGAACATCAACATCGAAGATATCAGTCATGTCAGTGACTGAACTGGTCAAATCTTACCTGACTGGATGCAGTCAAGCAGAGTGCCACCGAGCGAGGTCTTAGTGTCCAAGTATTTTTGCACAATCTCTGGCTTCAAGTGCTTCTTCATGAGGGAGTGGCATTTCTTGTCCGCTAGGATTTTCTTTGCGGCCCTTTCCAATGGCGTACCTGGAAGGATGGAATAACACCTGCTTTTAAATCATTCACCAGTTACTCGAAACTAAGCACTATGCCACTCGGCCAAAGAAGGGTACTCGTGAGGAACCCAGCATCGGTGAAGCGAGACCTATGGTGCAATCACTGGCCCTCATCGGCATTACTTCATCACATGCCCGAGTCGCCTGCAGGCTCATCATGTCCCGCAGCAGCTACCCTAAGCTGTCAACGATGCGACACTACACAGTTCTGTCCTCGGCGAGGCGGATCAGGTCACTTGTCTTTCTTCCAGTCCAGTGCGTCACGTCATCCGTCCAAATTATCTTTGGACGGCACGCTCAACAAGACAGTAAAGAGATTAGGAGTTAGAAGGATGACTAATGGCATGAACAAGGGCGAATGAAAAGGACAGGTGATATACTGCTGTCCCACTCGCAATTTCCCCAGGACATAACGTAATGGCTCGCAATAGGGCTGGTTTAACTCGGGTGACTGGATGAACCGGCCTGCCGGCTTTCAAGGAACTGAAATGCCTGGCTCTTCCCAGGCCATCGAGTTAGAAGTAGAACAACTTACCACACTCCTTCTCCAACCTGATCAGCTCCGCCACCCCAGTAGCCATCTCCTTCACGGCATCAATCTCCGATAGGCCGAGGCGACGCTTGTTGCTGATGTCGTACACGCCGCCAACACTGGCCGTGTGCTCACCATCGATGCCTGCAACGAAAGTGGTGAAGGTTTCACAGGTGTGCATCATGAAGATGAATCAGGGGTTCAGTGTTTTCTTCTCCGGCCCTGCACACAAGCCGATTTCTTCAGGATGACAGATGTGATGACTAACATGGACATCGTCACCTCAAAGTCGGACAGTCTAACGCGGCGCTTGTTACAAATGTCGTATATAGCTTCACTAACACTGTCAGTGTGGTCACCACCACTGCTTCGGATGAAAGGATTTAGTGGAATGAAATTCGAAAATAAAGCTGCTAGCATACTACTGAGACCAGGATAGTGTGGCGCCACATCCTGTGCAGGGTCTCCCTGCGGAACATTGTGATAAAGATGTCGATACAACGAGTGACATGGACTCCGAACAGATCCATCATGTTGACGTCTCTAGCTTTCGCTTCATGGCGTTTCGTGCAGAGCGACATTGGCAAACTATTGACGCTGAACACATTCGAGCTATTGCCGCCGCACCATCCCAGGTCGGAGGTGAAGGAAGTTTTGTAGCCTTGCCATAGCTTCACCACCGCCAAAATGAAGTTCTTACAAGTTGAGGTACGGGACAACACTGAGTTCGATCTACTCTAGGGGGGATTCCGTATTACTTTATACTTACCTCTTGGCTGGAGCCCATGCTTGGCGCAGATGTCCTTGAAGTCAGGCCTCTGAGAGACGCCTGGAATCTTCACGTGGACACTTGCTCTGAGGGCGGTGCCTAGGTTGGTGGGGCAGAATGTCAGGTGTCCAAGCTTGTCATGATGGGCGAAGGTGAGGTCCTTGTCGAGGGCTTGCACTGCCTATAAGAACAATGCATGTTCCATTTGTAAGTTAAGTGGCGATACTCATTCCATCCACGAATACCAGAGTCAGTCGTATGCACCTTCACTGACCCTGGAGTAAGCTCGGTCATTGGTGCCGAGTGTTGTACTGAAGTTCAGAATGTACTCATCCAGGCCCAGACCAAAACTCGCAAAATCACGAGGCTTCACTACAACACCTTTTCCTAAAGGTACAACTTGCGCGTGGGATCTAAGGTGCCCCGGAGGATTGTCCTTCTCGCCACCATGCGCCACCGTGCTTGGGGGTTGTTTGCCTTGCGACTTTCTACCTGTGTCAGAAACCTCTACATGCCCACTTCACAGCGGTACCTAAGCCAATATGCAGAAAGCATTAACGCGAAAATTAAATGTTCACCAGGAAAAGTAATATCCTGAAAATCCTGTCCGCGACCATGTCCTCATGCGGTCACATCCTAGTTGCGTCTAACTACGCAATAACACATACGCATAGCAGAAGTAGGCGACCTTTTATCAAAAAAGCAATAGTCGATAAATGTAAAATGAGTCCATCAGAACTTCTAAAGCGTGTCACACGACAAGACCGAACAACAAATCAAATAGCAGACGACACTCAATTGAATTTTCAATAACGAATTGAGGACAGCCATCGATTCTTGTCGCCAATATAAAATCACTGTGTGCTATGCAATATACATGTGTGGCAACCTTGAGGGGTCATCGTACATTTCAGTGCCTGGATACAGTGACATTTTGGGTAGTAGCATTGTCTCCCGGTAGGTGACAGTCAAATTTCGATATGATGGGAAAAATCACTGTACAGTCATGTATGGTGTTATTGACAGGGGGGATAGCCAACTGCATCAAGGCGCGTGATTTAACCATTGTTAGGTGGCCGGAACGTTCATATTGAGTTTTGCTCTGACGCCATCACGATAGACCCAGCTGACCCTGGGTCAATCAATAATACCCGGTACATTTCAGTGCCTGGTCGACCTTTAACACAAGACATCTTTGGTTTTCTTGTCTGCCGATAGAGTACCGGTCGGCATGAATAATGACACCGCCTCTGATGAGGAGAAAATCAAGAAGAGAGGTTTAGAAACAAGTCCATAAACGTCACTGCACTAATGGAACTCAGAAAGCAAAGAGAAAGGTAGATATTTCTTACCGTGGCGAATCGTTTGTAGACCTCCCCAAGGTTTCCACCCTTCTGCATGGAGATGATCCTCAAGTGATCCTCTTCGTTCAGCCAGACGAGGAAGGTCTTGTTGTTGTTGTGGTAGATGCCACGGGCAGACGGCCAGTTGCGGTAGCCGCCGGCGGCGCGAAGGAACCTGGAATGACATGGAGAAAAACTGATGACTATTCATTCTCAACATTGACTCGATTTAGAGAACCGACCCGAACTTTAACAGATCCTAGTAAGGGCCATACTGAAATTCCAGCGGTATTGCCTCCGTAGCCTCCACGCGCATTGTCTGAAAGCTGAGCCATGTCAATACATTGAGGGCAAAGTTTGAAATGGGGAATCTCTCACAAGATGACATGCACCGATTGGGCCCGATCCGTCTGCCGGACGGGTCAGTCAGCGCACAGAAGGAGGATGGAATATAGGGGTGAGAGCTGAACTCGGGCCATGCTAACTCGATAACAGCCATTACTGAACTCACCTATCGTGGTCATTGAAAAGAAAGTGATCTTCTGTTAGCTGTTGCTGCGTCTGTGCATCCATGCCCGCCAAAGGATAGTATTTACCACTCAGCTCGCCGTCAAACTTCGCCAGTGATTCTTTGGCCTTGGTTTCAATTTCTGATCGTTGCTGAAAAGAGAAGACGGTGGAACTGGTGTCATCATAACTCTTCGAAGATTGGGACCACTCTTGAGAATGGCCGGAAATTCTACGAGAAAACAATAAAGCTTGGACGATTGGTAGCGTCAGAAAGTATTCATCTCGATCTTTTTGACGAATGGTCATGTCAATAGGTTTACAGATGGTGCCATCATATCTTTTTGATGTGCACGTTGCCGGCAGTCCTAACGGAGAAGTCCTTAATCTTTACTTTAATATCCATCTCTAAACTCAATCATGTCCATACTTTTCAATTTACCTCATTTGTAATAGTTGGCGGGAATGCGAACCCATCCATGCTACGGCCACAGCGCACCCTAGTAGAGACGATGTACTTCCCTTCAGGGTCAAGGTCACCAAAGCCCAGATTCTCAAGGTCACCGAAATCGACGGGAGGGTGTTTGAGCTCTGCGGCCTTGTGGTAGTCCTTGATGACACCGTCGAAGACTTCGGAGAATTTGTCGTAGGCCTCGGAGTCGCAGGCGTAGATTCCGACACTGCTGTCTGGGTTCTCGACGCCTGGAAGTAAATGAAGATAAATACAAAATGTACACTGCTTTGGTTGTTCTTTGAACGAAGGAGACCAATACCTAGATTGCAAAAAACCCAGGACCTCGGAGGTGACAGGCGCTGACGTATCCACTGCTCCACACATAGACCCCTGCATGCAAGGGAGATCCTTAAAGTAAGTTACACTACATGTCTAGTTTCGGGGACTTGGATACACGGATGTCACTCTACAGCTGCTGAGCATAGCAATAGCCTCACATACCTGATTTAACGCAACTGGCCAATGTGCCATTCAATGATGTCTTCACGTCCTTGAACTTTGCCGGATTCTTAAAATGTTTCTTCATCAAACTCTTGCAGTCCTTCATCCCTTGGAGCTTCTTGTGAAGGTTTTCGATATCATTGCCTAGAGAGAATACACGGAGTGGAGAGGTTCAGATGTTGCGTTGATAACGAGAACGAAAGCGAGGTGAATTTGTTTCTCTGGTTGAAGTCATCGAGTCAAGAAGATCGTTTATAGGCACACTAGTACGTGGAAACAGCAGAAGAAGCATTTCCTTTCAGAAATAGTTGTCTACTCTGTCACATGATAAAGCACTCCGATTTTTTCCAACCTTGAGACATGGCAGCCGCTGACTTTTTAGAGTTTTAACGATGATCCGCCCATCTAGCAACTCCGGCAGCTCCGAAATGAACAACGAGGTTCGATGATGCTAAGTTCTATCATGTCTACTCACCAAGCTCTCGTTCCATCTTGATGATTTCAGCGACACCATTGGCCATCTCGGTAACAGCATCGATCTCCGACAGGCCAAGACGACGCTTGTTGCTGACATCGTAAACGCCGCCGACACTCTCTGTGTGCTCGCCATGGATACCTGTGACGAAGGGAAAGGAGAGAAGAGTTACCAATGTCACTGAAATGACATCTATTTGCATGTCCTCTTGACCTCTGGGCTAGGCCTAGAATGAAGAAGAACGGTGTTGTTGTATACAGCGGACAACGGAAGAAAAGATTCTGCGAAGGCTTGGTAATGTGACGATCAAATCCTCTGATACGTCTTGCAGAGATGCCACCACCAAATACCGCTGGAACAGTCTCGAAGATTCAGAGAGCTGTTAGAGGAAGTGGTAACATCATCTCTTGAGGTCGTCTTAATGGACTCGGGAGCGTTATTGACATGACTGCAGGGTGTTGCTGGTGATACTTCTTGCTCGTGATGCCACAAAGAGGCCGATTGCTTATTAACCTCGACGACAGCAGCATGGAAACAGCCGGAAACATGGTAGAATCAGTAGCCTCTATCGGAGAGGAAACACAAGAGACTGGCCCCTGCATGGGATTCCATGACAGTGACAGAACAGTCTCTCTCAAGCAAATCTGACAGAGACGAAGCAGTACCAACCTCGTGGCTGCAGGTTCAGTTTCTCGCAGATGTCCTTGAAGTCAGGAAGACTTGATACACATGGAATACGAATGTGTACACTGGCCCTGAGTGTGGTGCCAAGGTTGGTTGGGCAGAAGGTCAGGAAGCCATACTTGTCGTGATGCGCGTACTTCATGTTCTGCTCCACTGCGTTGATGCCCTGGAAGAGAGATTTGAGGAGTGTTGTGATGGGATAATTCAAGGAATAGCCGGGGATTCCAACGAATTAGGTTTACAAATTGTATCATCATTAAAAGCTGCCTCAAGCTACAGCCAGGGGCCAAGTCAAGAAGTTAGAATAGAAGCCAGTGTGGTGAAGGCCAGTTGGCAGTCTTCTGCAGTGTGGACGACGCAGCTACGTCGACTACAGAGTAGTTTAGGGGGCACCCCGCAATAGGTAGGTTTAAACTCGCTTATGGATCTCGGATACTACCAGACGAATTTCACAGGGGAATGTCAGATGTCTGAAAGGTCGGCCACCAGAATACCTCAACAGCAACACACCTACGGGAGCGTTCTTCTGGTATCTACAGGACTCCACCCACGGTACGAACCAATTTTTGTAAGTGTTATTCTGGTCATTCAGTACCTTTACACTGTACGACTACCGAAGATCCGAAATATAGGGAACAACAAGTAGGGAACATCTCCCAAAATGGCGGGGAAGATGTACAACAAAGTATTCAATCTACCAGTCAGTACCGTCAACGAGCAACCGACGAACAAAAACAAAACTTACAGTGACCAGCCGTTTGAAGACTTGTCCAAGATCTCCACCCTTTTGCATGGAGATGATTCGCAGGTGATCTTCTTCATTCACCCAAACGAGGAAGGTCTTGTCTGTGTTATGGAAGATACCACGACCTTCTGGCCATGTCCGGTACCCACCGGCTGCTTTCAAGAACCTGAATAAACAAAAGAAATGGTCAGCGCCACAGAAGGAGATATACTACGACATTTTGACTGGGGCCTGTAGTTACCGGCAGCCTTCGGGAACCTGAAGAAATGGGAGAAATGGTGGGGGCCACAAGGATAGATATGCCACAACCTCCTGGCTGGGACCTGGAACCTGAAGAAAGGAGTGGAATGGTTAGCGTCATAAGTGAATATCAGCTGCGACCAGCTGCCTTCAGGAACTTAGAGGGAGAGAAGAACTCGAGGCGAATTCGATACCGGTGCTATATGTTCTATATGTTACTCCTAGGGTCGGTCTTACCTGTCATGGTCGTTGAAGAGGAAGTGATCGTCTGTGAGTGATTGTTGTGTTTCTGGGTCCATCCCAGCGAGGGGGTAGTACGTTCCTGCCAGTTCTCCAGTCAGATTCGTTACTGTGGAGGAGACTTTGTTCTCAATCTCTTTGCGTTGCTGGAATGACGACGGAGGACGAGTTAGCTCAGTGAAACATTGGATGAAGTTGCGGCTAAGATGTAATAACTAACTTCAGCCAGTTGTTGACTTCGGTAGCAGGCCTACCCGCGTAAAGGATAGTGTGCATGACCCAGTATGAAAGTACTAAGGAGAGGAAAAGTGCGGCAAGGAATATTTGTACCCTTTTTTAAGGACCCGGATCAGTCAAGTTGTTGACGACGATGGAGCAGTCAGACATGGTGGGGTTATTTGTAGATCAAGGTCGTCATATCCTTATGTAGGTCAAGGCCACTTACCTCATCCGTGATCATAGGTGGGAAAGGCATCCCATCCACGGTCCTTCCAACACGCACGCGCGTTGACACGATGAACTCATTATCGGGGTCAAGATCGCCGAATGGTAAATTGTCAATGTCGCCAAAAGAGGCCGCTGGATGCTGGATATCATCTCCCTCGACCTTGTGATAGTCCCGGATGACCTTGTCGAATATGTCATTAAACTTGTCGTAACTTTCGGGGTCGGCTGCGTAGATGCCGGTGCCGCTGTCGAGATTTTCAACACCTAGATTGAAAGGAACAAACGTATAAACCAGACATGACAACTCTACATTGTATTACGTGGACGAGGTTTATTGTCGAGGTAGTTGGTCCATACGACTAGTGGTGCTAAGAGCGTCGATTGGCAAAGCAATGGACTACTCTATATTTGTACATAATAGCTGCGGCTTCCAAAATCTCCACGGTCAGCCGAAAACGTACACACGGTCGGCTACATCAGTCGCTTATATTGAGACATCAGAAGAGGTGTTCTTGCCTCTTCGCAAATGTAACAGTGTTAGGAAAAGAGGGATGGTTCAGCTTTAAATCGGTACCTACCGGATTTAATGCAATGAGCTAGAGTGGCACCCCCTTCCGTCTTTTCATCCTTGTATTTCTCGACAATGTCAGGCGTAAGGTGTTTCTTGACCAATGATTTTGACTGCTTGGCGTTTGCTAGCGTTTTCGCATAATCCGTCAGTGATCCAACTTCCATCGCGTCTGTTTGTTGTTGTCACGTCTGCAAAGGAAACGGACAAGTTATTGCCCAATTACCATGTTGCCATCTGTAAAATCGGCCATTTTAATTACAGCACACAGTTGTGAAATAGAGAGTAGGGTATGAAAACGGTAGAGGCTTGCTGTGAGAGTACATGAACATTACCATCATAAAGTAGGCCAACCAATCACACCGCAACTTTCCCCATTGTTCCAAACTCTCATTAGAGGAAGTCTAATGCGCGGTGGTTTCTAGGTCACTTAAAATACCTCAATGGCCACCTCCACACCCTGAAATTGCCCTTAAACCTACCTCACTACAAATAACGACGACTGTCAACTTCCCCGAGTCTGCTCTAGGAGTGGCCTTCGTTTCCGCAGAACTCACAAACACGTTCAACAACTCAAATAAATCTCCGATCACCGTGTCACCCCAACCTTAACGGAATTTCTACACGATATATCTGTCGATTCCTTTACAACTTCACATGAAATCGCTCGGCATTAATCATGTTAATTAGGCCTTGTTGTTTTTGATAATAATAGGTGTTGAGAACGTCAGACATGACAAAAATCTAGGCTATGCTCTCGACCCAATTAGGACTTGAATGAAAAATACGCTACTTTTAGTCATTTAGGCCTGCAGTGAATAAATCAGGATCATTCGTAAATTAATCATCACAACCTCACTACCAGGGGTTATCAAGTGTTGTTTTAACATGGCTGGTGTCTATTCTTTGCCTTCGGTCCAGGTTGATGTTATTGACGAAACTAAGTTCAGACATGTGAGATAAGGCCGTCTATAGCCGGGAGTTTGAGGACATCTTAAAGCTTTCGGGTCAAATATCCCCCCCCCCCCCCCAAAGAATGACACACATTAGGACTGACAAAATGCTATGAGAGGTGTCATATGACGACAGAGGTCAAATTCATTGTTGACGAACTTGCTAAGAGCGTTGTTTGAGAACTTGGAGCCCTCTCATGCCTGTAATCTAAAGCACGATCACCCGTGGAAAAATACCCGTGACTGCACTACACTCCGGACACATTGGATCGGCCCCTTCCCGCCCCATAGGAAGACAATAATTACGAGGACTAATGCAATGCCTCGGAAGTCGATATCGCAATGGTGCCCAGCCTTTTGTCCATTAAGAAGGGCAGTAGAATATCGTTTACCAGCTGCCCCTCTGATAATGTCGGGTTAACGACCATTCCCTAGGAAGACTGATGTTCTAGGTTGAATAGTTTCCCAGGCAAACATAAATGTACAATATTGATTTCCTCAGGTCAAAACCTTTCCTCTTTGAGATTCATGCTCTTTGTTCGGGGATCACAGTCCACGAGACTGTATTACTGGTCTGACCTTTGGAAAGGAGTGACTCCTTTTCTGTTTTCTACAAGGATGACGCACGTAGTCAGCTGAATATATAAGACGACTTTTTAATGATATACATGTAGTACATCTGGCTCAAGAGTATTGTACATACACCATAGTCAATCTAACTAAAAGTAAAGTATTACAGCTTTCAAGGGTCCGTCAGAATACAATAGGGTTATGTAACAATTTTTCCAGAGAGACCTTTTTAGCTCTCCACCGGCAATCACGGGGTTTGATGTTGACCGCAGGGTGCACCGACACGCGTCGCCGACACCTTCGAAGAATACCGCAAATGAGCGATTTTTGTCGCATGTGATGATGATCACATTTTGATAACCCGTTTAGGGGGGTGCTTTAGAAGATTAGCACTTCCCTGATGTTAAATATTGTCATTCAAAGAGCACTTTCTCGGGTTTTGTGAAAATTTTCTATCAGTTCCGCCCCACCATTGAAGAACTCTCTCCGACAGGAGATTGGCGCCCAGCAGGTGTAACTCTGCAACCCATTACCGCCATGTTTAATGGTAAACGAATCAAAAGCCAATTCTCTCCCCATACAGCAGAGGATGTAGACTATGTATCTCTACTTATCGCCATCATGTCATTAACTTACTTTGTAAGCAAGAAATGATGAGAATCGGAAGCAGTTTTGCTATAAAGAATGGAATTCATTTCAATAGCAGGAAGAAAAGGAAGATGAATGGATATGGCCTTGGCCTTGATCCTGATTTCTCTCTTAGGTGGCGCGTTGCCATTCCTCATTGGAAACCTATTTATTTTAGCTTCATTTTTGTCCGAGGTGTGGCGCGACCATTCCTGTATTGATTTGCAATTCATTTCGGGTCCATTTCTATGCGAGGTGGTGCGTTGCCATCTCTTCATTCATTTGGAAACCTATTCATTTTAGCCCCATTTCTATCCGAGGTGGGACGTTGCCATCTCTTCATTCATTTGAAAACCTATTCATTTTAGCCCCATTTCTATCCGAGGTGGGGCGTTGCCATCTCTCCATTGATTTGAAAACCTATTTATTTTAGCCCCATTTCTATCCGAGGTGGGGCGTTGCCACCTCTTCATTCATTTGAAAACCTATTCATTTTAGCCCCATTTCTATCCGAGGTGGGGCGTTGCCATCTCTCCATTGATTTGAAAACCTATTTATTTTAGCCCCATTTCTATCCGAGGTGGGGCGTTGCCATCTCTTCATTGATTTGAAAACCTATTCATTTCAGCATTTGATCTTGTTGATACTACTTAACTGACAAATCTTGGAAAAAGTCCCGGCAATTATAGACTTTAACATTCAGGAACATTTGAACGGCAACGACATGTTTTCATTGAACATTTGAAAACATTGATTGCCGGAGGTTAAGAAAATATTGGACATTTCTGGCTTTAGTACGTCTATCGAGTTGATAATATCCCTGTTGGTTTGTGCATATTTAGTGGACTGTTTTTTTACTGTTTTTATTACGTCTAATCGTGACTCGAATTTCTCAGTTTAAAATCGGCTGGTCCTTTTATTACATGTACTTCAGAAACTAGTGACGTGCCAGTATTGGCCCCAATCTTTAATTCACAATATTTGATCTTGGTATTTAAAAATTATGAACTTAAACCGAGAAGAACATGATTTAAAACACCAACTAAAGCACTCGCGTCTGGAATCAGAATGTAATATTTATAGTTGTATATACAATCTTACCCTTAAGTACAGGTACATGTATTATTAGTCACCAGATCACATGCATTAGTTTGACTTTGCCGTGCTTCCAGTCTTTATGATCAAGTGGCAAATTGAGACTCAAAGCCACAAATTCTTGTCAGAAATGTGGATTTGAAATGCAGATAATCCTGAAATTCTGATGGCCCTAAAGTCTTAGAAATAAACCTAAATCTGATGATGATGATCGTGATGATGATAACGATAACGCTGACGATGACGATGATGATGATAACGACGATGACAATGATAATGATGATGATGATGTTGACGATGATGATAATTCCCCCTTTCATACCAACTAGAGTCATAAAACCCTTATATCGTCAATTTATTTCCTATTGGAAATACCATCATCTCACTCGGCATATGAATCAAACCTGAAGTTCAACACTTCACAAAATACGGAGTGTGGTTTGGTGAAGCCAACCAACTACTCGCGGCTCCAAGATTAATTGCTCCGTCTGCCACGGGATGTAATCATCCAATTTCATATGCGCCGTTTTCATATTTTCCTAATCTGTTTACATATTTCCAATTCGTGTTCGACCCTCTTGGGGTCCTAGTATAGGTTGGTGAAGGAAGGAGCTAGACAATTTGGCAGTTGATCGCATCTTAAATTCCCGATAGTAATAGTGCGGTATTTTAAAACATCTCAGAGTATATACATTATGCGCCAACGAAGCCATTGGTGTCGGCCTACTCCTCCCCTCTATAGAAATACACTGACTTTGCCTCAATATACAGCCATGAACAGACAACTTCATCTAATTCATCACTCCGATTACGAGAAGATGTCTACGGCTAACGGTATGACATGTCACCCGCGTCTGCGATAGACGCCGGAATGAACGCAAGTCGAATAATTAACGAGGGTTTAGTGACAGAAATGCGATCAGATAAAGGTACATGTAATGACAGTCGACGTTTGGGACGTCAATTCTGTGATCTATTCGGTTCACAAAAACCATGATTATCACAGGACTAAAAAAACATGGTTCCCATTCTATACAGGCAGCTAGAAGGGT
This sequence comes from Lineus longissimus, assembly GCF_910592395.1. Taxonomy (NCBI): domain Eukaryota; kingdom Metazoa; phylum Nemertea; class Pilidiophora; order Heteronemertea; family Lineidae; genus Lineus; species Lineus longissimus. The sequence goes on from NC_088326.1 coordinate 2,779,241, forward strand.
GGCGTATGAGAACATTAAAACAGGAGAACATCGGGGAACATAGGACCTGGGGATCATAGAATCCGGGAACATCGAACCCGGAGAACATAGGGATGATCTGCCCGAAGAATCAATCTTTGACGCATCGTAAAGAACACTTTCTCCAGTGATCTGCGCGAAGAATCAATCTCTGATGCATCGCAAAGAACACTTTTCCTCAGTGATCTACGCGAAGAATCAATCTTGGATGCATCGTAAATAACACTTTTCTCCAGTCCCCCACCTCGAAGCATGAAAGATTTCGGAAATGATATTGACTGTAACAAAAAACCAGATATAAATTCTATACACGTATGCACATTATTCTGTATCAACGAAATGGTGTGGAAAAAACCCTAGCCAAACAGTGCACATTTCTCCAGTCCCCAGCCCGTAGCATAAAATATTTCGGAAATGATATTGGCTGACTGTAACTAACACCAGGTCTACATTCTATACGCGTATGTATATATGTCAAACAATTGTCGAGAAATCATTGCTTTAGTCATCATGTTTGGCTTAGTCATCATGTGACTCGGCAGAATTTGCACAAAGTGGCCGTCACAATCACGAGTTTTACCATCGTTATATAGCATGGCTCATTCATGTCAGATAACCCATCTCCAGTCTCCCCATATGCAAGTCAAATGAAGTAATGCATCCCATGTCCAACCACAGCAACAAGCCGATGGATCCGCCCACGTGCTTCCCGTTACTATGGTAACATTGCCATGGTGTCCCAGCGTCTCAATGTTACAGCAGACGACAGAAGATGATCTAACACAGAACAATAGAATAGGAGATCTTAACCTTTATAGGAATTCTGTGCTACACAGAAACGAACCGTTACATCTTATGCACAAGGTGAAAAAAAACATGCTACAGTTTTGAAATTGAATACTATCAAAATCGTTTTTTAATCAATGTATCATCAAAATCATTCAAAGCATCATAGTCATGTAGAACTGCACAGTTGCTCGTGGAAAAGTGATAACAAAATGGCCAAAATGTATGAAAGTAAATTTCTAATTCTGATTAGATTTTGTCAAGGGCAGTTGGTTGAATGATTAAGTATTAGATCCGTCCATGTGCCCATGCGTATTTCGTGTTCTCTACGACATCCGGTGCAGTGATGGGCAATACAAAGGACATGAACATCTTCCCTTCCTAGCTTGGACGAATTTTGCTACATATGCGTAACACGTAAACGTATGCATTGCTTTTCTCAACTTCTCTATTGTGTATACATTTCCTTTGAGACGTACGATGTGGCACTTGGAAATGGTTGTCGGTTGTTGGTCTCGAGAACGCTTATGCCCTGTAAAAGCTCTAAATGTGCTTGAGAACCGAAGTGCAACAAGGTCAAAGACTTGACATATTTTTGGCACAAAAATGTACAAAATAGTGAATGCTTCGAATGCACTTACCTCAAGTTTCTCAGGAGAGCGCTCTGAAGACGCAGTGTGCTGAAGTCGATGGTTATGAGTAGGCCTACTGGTGACAGTGTGGGTCTGACGGCATACGATTGCATAAGATTGCATGGCATGTCATAATCACAAGGGGGACATCTTTTGACGTAACTTCTGACAAGGGCGACCATTTGCTGATCCATAAACAGATAGTTTGCGGAATTATTTTTTGGCCATTTTGTTATTCCCTTTTCACAGGCTTAAAGCTGAAGCTTACCGTGTGAGTCTAATACAAAGACCGTGAACAACATCATGAGTCAGAAGTAGAATTATAGCCAACACAACGATAAATAGTGGCAATTCATAGGTAAAGCGCAGCGCAAACCATAAATTGTTGTCGACAACCAATCACTATAATTCTGAACTTATCAGACCTACTCCGACCGTTGCCCCCCCCCCCCCCCGCCCCGGGGCCCCCTCATTGGTGTACCACTGACTGCAGTCACACCAGCCTTGCAGTTGGCCAGTGAATCTTACCCCAACGCTCTGTTCACCTACCCCCAGTCTCTCATCCATCAAGTCGGTCTGGTTCATTTTGTACAGGATTGGAGGAATTACCGAAGCCGTCTACTCTGATTACTATAGCATACAGTAAAAATCGCTTGAACAACATTGGTTCCATGTAAACGTCCAACTAATTCCCCACTGATACAGTTTACGTTCGCCTTAACGCCCATTTCTTTAACCCATTAGTTGCCAAGGCCACCTCATGGGATTCCTTCAAGGGACCACTCGGACATGGGAGTAACCTGGCCAGGTGGCTAGTACCCCTGCTTAGCACCATGTGCCGCCACTAGCAGTATCACACCAATGCTGATTTCTTATAATGATTTTCGCCAGTGTTGCGAGACAGTTTGGGACATGCCTTGTGAATTTCAGGCAGGCCTACGCATTCATCATGTTCGTGTGCATTGTCTATTGCAGTTCAAGGATTTTTCAATTATCCTGCTTGGAGAAGTTACGGTCCTGCTGGAAGCCAATTTCATATAAAACCAACAAATCTCTGCATAAGTTGTCCCTTTAAAATCGATATGCCTTCCACCTCTCGAGTTGTTTGCAAGTTTGAACACAGGTACACACACGCCAGGAATGCGAGGAAAGAAACGCTAGAAATTCTATAGTCAGCTGGATGATTCAGAGTATTATGATACAGGGTCGTCTGCTCCAGCAACGCTAGCGTCTGATAATGATACGGAGGTTGAGAGATAGCTTGGTTGAATATCACCTGCCAAGTCTACCTTTGGTGAAAGAAACAAACATCTTCAAATTCTTAGATTAGGCTTCAGATTCGATCGCATCCTGAACTTCAGTGCAATACTCGGCACTAAAGACCGAGCTAATGGAGCGAAACGTGTGCGAGGGGAGGAGCATACGCCGCACGCTCTGGTGGTATTCGAGGATAGTCTACCCGTAACCTGACTGATATTTGAATATCCCTGGGTAGAGTGACCACTAATTTTCTTTCAGTGTTATCAGTTCCTGCACACGCGCAGTGATACTCAAAATATACATGTATATCAAAAACATCGAAACAAAATGTATTAAAGTTCATGTGGAAGAAAATGTGAAATTGTGAAATTGTCAATTGGTGATTGGGGCTGTACGCCGTAGTATCTCCTAGTCCGCCGAGGCTGACGAAATGAGCTCATATTTTCTTCTAGAGGGATGGGCTTCTCCGTCTACGGAATCTTCTGGAATTGATTGAGTGTACTTTAGGGCGACACAAAGGCATATTGTGGGAGGATGGGCCTGGCTTATGTTTGACGTCTAACAAAGCCAGTGGACGTGCAGGCTGTATACTAGAAATGCCTACATGTAGTTGACACCAATTTTCGTGCATAATAAATAAACAATGTATACCAGCATTACGGTAATGTTTCTTTCTTTTTCAACACGAACGGCTGGTTGGTGCCACCTTCAATACACTCCGGACGCATTGGACCGGCCTCGTTCCTCACACTAAGGAGACCAAATTAGGATGACGCAATGAGTTGACAAGAGAGTCTACCACCTGTCGCCCGGTACAAGGAGATCCAATTAAGATGGCGCAGTGTCGAGGTCTAATGAAACTGCGTTCGCGACAGGTGCGCACTCATTTTGCTTAAACAAGCTGTTGTCTGGTCTCCAGAGAGCACTGCCCCGGACATATTGATAATAATGTTGATTTTTATTGGAGCTGGTCATCACGAAACAATACAGCAATATGCAGACAGCGCCGGTGTTGTATGGATTTTATAAGCAATGCGTTGTTTTACTGTAAATGTCAGTTTTGATGGACAGTAGGTTTAGTTTCCTCGTGGACACCAAAAGAAAAGAGGCTATGCAGTTTTCTTCAGCAACGCCAAGCAGGCGCCTATGAATGCAATACAACTTCAGTTTTTTTTAAATTTTTAGTTTCATGGATCGGGAGTGCAATGTCCCTTTTTAAGACCAAGTAAAACTGGTTTTTATCGCTAGCATTGCTCTCCATGGGTGATGCGCCGATCCGAAACATCATACCCAGTCAATGAAATTCGCAAGCTCATGTCCAAAACCATCCCGTAACACTAGACAAATTTTTTATTGGGATCAGCATTAGTATGACGCTCTAAGTGGCGGCGACTGGTGGCGAGTATTCACACTAAATCCTACACCCAAGTTGTCCCTTTAAGAAGATATCTAATCCAGTTACCAACCATGGTAAACAACCGGTACGTTACGCATCACGAAAACATCCATATTCTTCAGAACGAACGCAACACTCACCAAAGGAATGCTTACAACTAAATACGTTGTTGATACCTGTGAAAGCGTTCAGTAGAAGTCTATGCCCCGGTCCATGCACTGGAGCCAGCATTGGTGAATGTATACAACCAGCCTGTGTACATTCAGTGTACATGGCTTTTGGTCAAAAAGTACCTCTATGATGTTTGAACCGTTACCAAATTTGATATGTGCCACGAAGAACCATTTGCCAATACAATGCTGAAATTTCATAAGATTCCAATACCCAATGCCTGAGAAAACCCATTTGTCTAAACCGCTTCAACAAATTGACGCCCCCGCAGTGATTTTGGTCAACTAATTTACGAGTTTTAAACAGGCCAGTCTGACCATATCTTTCTAAATATCAAAAAGCATCTTCCTGGGATGATTTAGAATCCACCAGAGATGAAAGATTTAATTCAATTTCACCCATTACAGCCATAATCAATTGCCATTTCACCATCAACGCGGTATGTGGTGATGGATCTGGAGAGATAGGATTCTGTCGAGCAACCATCTTATGGAGGATATTATTGGGTAGGCGTAGATTCTGTTGGAAGCCGTTTTGGAATGGAAAATCATGACTTCCAACGGTCACTTCTACGTCATACACAGAATATTGAAAACAACTGGTGCCAGGATGTCTCACGGGTTCATGGCCCTTGAAACCGATGTAGAGTCATGGTCAACAGTAAACTGAACGAAACTATGTTCGTGTTGCGCAACTGAAAGAAACACACGAAATTTCATTGTTTTGCCGCGGGAACGCTTCGCAGAGGGAATTGGGATAAATGTTGCTGATGAAGGTTAATACATTGTGGATTCAATACGCGGTTGGCGTCCCGGTATATCCAGGCGCTGACGAGAGATAATCGTGGAGCAAACGTGGCATACCTACTAACAGCGTATGACAAAGCAGACAATGTACAGCGCAGAGTGAGACTCCAAGGATTTGATGATTCGGTGAGGAAGCCGACGATGTGGGCGTTGCAGGTACCAGAAGCAATAGGGAGTTTTTGCAAATCCGCCGAAACGCCAACGTGAATGCTTATCCCATTGTACGTGTCGAACAATGGGGTAGGCGTTCGCGTTGAATTTTTAGGGGTGTTGCGAAAACTCCCTACTGGCAACACAGGCACGCGAAAGAAAGAGCTCAAAAGAAGTGGCTGTTTTCTTCAGTCTGTTAAAGGGGACGCGCTAGGCACAGGGAATAGCCAATGCTGTTACAACGGAAGTAAAAACTAAATGCGGAATGCACGATACAGGCTGCTCAACTCGGGGATAATCCAAGTATAACATGGTATAGGCCTGCCCATGACTTTTCAGCTAACCCGACTAATAGGGGATCAGACTTCAGTGTGTTTAGGCCCTTGGGTGCAGTCCAGACAGGACAAAAGGTAAAGAAGCCTTAACGGTATAATAAAACGATCACGCGATTTGAAACCAAACTCTGGTACATGTACCCCGATCGGATTAGGCTTATTGCAATATGTTAGATTTTGATTATTTTCACTTATTTTGATACTGTTTTGACCATTGTGAAAGAAGGTTTATGAAATACTTTTGCAAAGGTCATGTTCGTGACTCAGTACTTTATCCATGCACCCCACTCGAGTTGCTAGCATTAAAATATATCATAACAAAATAGAGCAACGGTGTGTAAAAACTGAACAAAACAGTTTGACATTTTCAAAAAAGTTAGTGTCATTGTATATTGTCCAAGTCTCACCAATTGTGAAAAAAGTACACAGTCATAACCCAGCATTCGGATCTTCTTCTTGATAATAGTACAGTATCAACTCATTGTTTTCGCCTGCATAATCAAGAAAATCCGAGAAGAAATCATAAAATGCCCATCGCTACCAGTTGAAATATCAAGTCTTCCTTTAATACTAATTCCTTTATGTGTTTCTAGGACCCTCCATGGTAACCCTGGTCTGCTGTGACTACTAATTGTTGGTAGCTAATGCTCCTGACAGCCTTCACCAGTTGCTTAACCAGTGATGTTTTTATCGTGGGATGTTTGGACAATCGACCGGAGTTATTGGAAAGTCGGTTCATTACCAATAACTTTATGTATATAACAGTATAGTCTGCCTGGGTCACCAGCTTCATGCTTAATGCATGTAAGCAAGATACGGGGTAAGGGTCTTTCACTCGCTCGTCCAGCAGGGTCGAGGTACACTACGGACACGATGGACCGGCCTCGGCCCCTCACCATAAGGAGATCCAATTATGATGACGCAATGGACTGCCCTGGGAGTCTAGGTCGAGGTGGTTTGGATGCCTCCCCTTCCTATCACCAGCGATTTTTAGTGTGAACCCCGACCACGACTACCACCATCAGATTTCTGGTCAACCCCGGGCGGGACCATCCCGAGGAAAATCGATTATTGTTCTCTTCAGCTATACCCTGTTGTGTGCAGAAACCATTACTCATCAAGGCAACGATCTCTGAGTCACATGGATGCTGGACGATCTCCAAATCTTTGGTAACAAGTTGTAGCAAGGTGTTGATGTACCATGTGCTAAACTCGATTATCGTGCGAACTTCGTGTCAAATCAGAGGTGTTGAATTATGTATCTCCGGAGTTGTCAATGAAAATGAGCCAATCACAAGGCGCTGCGTATACTCCTGCGCAGTCGCATAACTACATCGTCACAGGACTGCCTAGGCAGGCCGCCATTTTGAATCTGCTACTGCACGCGATTCGTGGAACAGATCTCGACACCGGTGCGTGAAAGCGCTTGAAGTCCCAAATTAACTCAATCTGACCAACATTGAGGATCACCGCTAGTCAAAACTGCTGGCTGCATGTGAACCCCAACCTCAATTAGGCAACACTTGCTTTATAAAATCGCTAAAGAACTCTTAGGAGTCATGTACAACATATTCATACCTAAAAACTGTCTTATTCATCTCATCGATCAAGATGATTTTCAAGACGAGATCCAGATGAATAAGCGAAAAAGCAGCCCCTGAGACAAACAAATGATACAGGAAGTGCCAAATGCGGTGCTCTGATTGGACAATATAACAGGCAGTCCACCCAAATGCTGCCTTAGCAGGGAGTCTGTCAATTCGCCAGCCCTGAATAGGAGAAGGCCGCGACATTTTGTGTGTGCAGCAGACGTGGAGCAGATATGATACGGATGAAGGTACATGTACCGGGTAAAGACGAAGAGCACAAAAGCAACATGTAAGATGTTGCGAGGAACGCACTCGGCTGAAAGAACACGTCTAGTGCATTCGTAAACAGAACCACGCTTTCAATACCGGAGCAACTCAGGAATTCTATAGATGGAACTTTGCAGAGATAGAAAACGCGTACGCTTGAAAAATGTGATTGGTGTGGGTTTCAGCCAATGTGTGACTCATCAACCACGGACAGCCGATTTCCCGCGGGGAAGAAGTAAATCACCTGCCTCTGGTGAGATTCTCTTGCGCTGGGCTCTTGAGGTGGAAGATGAGACTTAAAAAGATAGGAAAGGAAAACGTAGGATGCGAAGAGCCGGATGAGACGGCAACAGAAGAAGCAAGAAGAAAACCCAACACACCTTTCTTTGGGCAGTTACCATTTTCAAATCACGAAGCAATGTAGAGCTGGAAGACTATAATCTTTTCACGAGATTTTTGGTGATTTCATACAGAAAATGATAACCAGATACCTCCGACATCGAATTTCGGTCCAATATGATTCTCGACTTGGCCACCAGGGGGCCAAAACTGAAAAGTGCAATTTCTTGTTTGGCGTTTAGATAACCATACTGGCCAGAGGTTCTCTACATCATCAGTAACACCAATGCCGACTTTCTCGATTATCACACTATACCATTGCAACTAGGGAAAATGATAAGTAGGCTTTTTTTCACTTTCTTATCCGCATATATACGGCTCAGCGAATCCGCTACAGTATGCCAGCGCTGTTTGATATAACCGGTAACAACTCCTGAAGGCCACCATGAGCTATAGTGCACCAATGAAGGTGTTCTATGTATACTGAATGGAGAAATAACATAGCCTTAGGTAACTGTGTAACTATAGTATTTACGTATCGATTCAAGCTGACTGAAAGTTTCCCCCTTCTTATTTGCATGTACCGGTAACGAGTACGGTATTGAGTGTTGCAAGTTCCAAGTATACGGCGTGCGGAGGAACTCACTGCACATTGTACGAAGACTAAATTCAGAGAAACATGCGTATTTTCGTGTTCTGTACTTCATCCGGTTCAGTGATGGGCACTATTCACAGTCAGTTGTGGACCAGATTCGACCCTGCAAGACATCTAAACATCTGCAAGTAGACAGGCGGTGAGCGTCAATTCTCAAGTCTCATCCTCTCCTGCAGGATGGATAGACGCACAACGCCCGTAGATCGCTTCTGAACTGGGACCTTATAGGCTCTTGCGGAACTTGTAGCAGCGGTCTCTGAAGGGTCTGAAGTGTTGATCGAGTTCTCCGACTGGTGGACACCATAGGTTCTGACACCACATGAAGTGGGAAACCAAAGGGCGGCACCAGCTCGCCATGTTGGACAAGGCCGAGGCCGTCCTTGGTCGTGTTGATTTCCCTCCCGCATGCAGTTTTCTTTGAGTTCAAGTGACCTGCTCAAGGCGATGTGCCCATGACAAACACCCTATAGCCAGAGGCATGTGTATATTGTCATAAAAAGCACACAGTAGTATTGATCCGAACCCAGTCCCCTTACAGATGTAGCGCATGCACTTGGAAAGCGAGTGTTTCGGGGAAAGTTGTGAAATGCAGCCATTATACCGTGAAAAACATAGCGCGTGGAAGAATGGTATATTGCGTGTCCAAAATCGACCAATTCTACGAAAAGAATAATTAAAAACTCTCGAATTGATTTGCTCTAAACGTTCTGATGACCCCGCCCCATGGAGATGCAAGATTTTGGTCAACTCTCGCGGCAGTACAAAAATCGTTATCCTATTCATACTTTTATTATTTACGTTACGTTGAACTTACGTTACCATAAATGACACGACTCTATCTCAGATCGTCGAAACGGAACCTCCCAATTAATGTCAGTGGGAATGGCTGAAGCTTGACGGAAACATGACGGGAGGCGGTGGATCAATCGCAAACCTTTCACATTGAACGCATCCGGCGGAATTCTAACGCCAGATGATGTTTTATCGCCCCCGCCCCCGTAGTACGATTTATCGCCCATTTACGCCATGGCATCATCCAGATGAGGCGGCGATAGCATGTTGTCTGACGTTACAAGAGTTAACAACTACATTGAAAACAAACGTTGTCTGACGTTTTAAGAGTTGACAACCACAATGAAAACAGCCTATACGAGAAATGTTGGCAGCTGATGTTATCGTCTGCATAGTTTGAATAGCAGACGACGTAAGGTAAAGGGTACAAGCTGCGTTGCCAAGCGTAACGTAATGTCTGAAGCAGCGTTTAGAGTATTCTGACAAGAACGAATTCCATCAAAATGACCAAATATTCCAAATAAGCTTCACCAAGAGGGTCACATAAGGTACAGTGGAGTATTCGTGGGGTTATAACAGAATACATTTCATTAGTATAAGTCAATAAAATGTTTCTTACCTTTGTGAAATCCCCAGCAACGAAGTATCCACTCTCCTGAATGTTAATCGAGCGAACGCCAAGTACGCATGCGTTATTATTCTCGTCTGCTACTTGCGCGATGCTCCACGCATGGATTTGAAAATGTATAGGGTTGGCAAGGGCTTTTCAGATCAGCGTGTGGAGGTTGACTCCATAAAGATTTGTGTTTTACGCTGGCATGCACTTTTAGAAATTGTACGTGCACTTGTCCGGCAGTCTCTTGTTAGATGCAATCTTGGAATGTAAGGAGATATGTTCAGGTGTCTAAAACCTTGCCGCATTTTTTTATTTCGATGATAAAGTACTTCGTATACAGGGACGCCATCTGATGACTAAATATACAACTATGCAGCTTACCCGAACACAATTTAATAACGCACCACAAAAAATTTATGTTACAGCAATTACGACCGGTTTAATCAATGGCCCTGGGAACGAATGAATATACATGTATTCATGTATTGTAATCTCTGAGGTATCGAAAAACAAATTGTACGAAAGTTTATACAGCGCTTCATACTGTACAAGTATATATACTGTACTGTCTCAAAGTGATTTGACATTCACTCATTCCCAAGTCCAGAAACGTAACTTTCTCAGGCCGTACCCGTGGTCAATTCCAAGCTATCATTTGCGACAACATTTTGAGAAACAGTAGAAATGCTCTTGTCATGATAATCGGGTGATAACATCACATATTACAAAGTTCCCTCAAATAAAGTTGCATGGAACGGCAACCTGATCTGAATTTAATCACGAATATTCAGTGCATGCGAAGAGCAGTTATTCTAGTTCATCCTTTCTCTCCCAGGAGGCCAAACTTGCTTCATTCAGTCCTGCCACCTTGGAGGCAACTCATAAACTAATGTTACTTTTTCAGCAGTTGAAATAACAAAAGAGAAGACTTTTACAATAAATATACGATTCTACTTTATTTTCATCTTCAAGAGGAGAAAAGAAATTCAGAAAGTTGTGGATAAAAGCAAGGATATACATGTATTGACAATATGTGAGGAATATTCCCCAATCATTTAATTCAAAATGACAGAGAATCAAAGATATTTCCTCAGGATGATATTGTTCAAGCTGTAATACATCACACTATTGTTCAAACTGATGTTCCCTTGCATCCAACGATCAGAACACCAAGGTTCATCCAACTAACATGAGTTCAAACAGAAGTCCTATCCCATCCATGCGATGGAAATGCACATCATATATTCCGTGTACTAAACCTAAGCGAAACATGCTTAAAGTCCAGATAGTCTCACTTGAATAACTTGAACTTCTTAAAGTATTTTTGTATTTCATCCTTAGGATAGGGTTTTGTAGCTAAACACGTGGGTATGTTCTCCGGTTGTTCAATCCATAGTTTGTGGTCAATGCTGTCCATCTTCAATGCTTCAGCAAGACTCTTAAGGGCATCTTCATCATTCGCCTAGAATAGTAAAAGTAGTCAGTACAATAGTATTCAAGAACATTTGACAATAAGCAATGGCAACCAATGATAATGAATCAGTGAAACAATCGATACTTTTTGTTGAAATGGCTGCCCATAGAAATATGGCGATTCTCTTACCTGCAGAACACATTTGTGCATAGCATCCAAATCAGCCACATAGGTCTGAGTATTTGGGTCGGAATGGAAGAGATGCATCACTGCCGAGCAAGCATGACAAGCCTGAGCAATTACAGCACCCGTAGGCCACTTTAGAAGCCCTAAGAGATCACTTCTTACCACGACATACTGAATCATGGGCGCTGACATCTTGACAGCCCCGCAGAGACTGGGCCAATAATCAAATCTCAAATCTACCTAACTCGAATCATTATAAACTTAGTTGTAAAAGATGGAATGTGTTTGAATAAGCTACCATTTAAATAACTGATGTGAAATATTGGTTCGAAAGGGTCGAAATAATGGATTGAAGTCTAAATTAGTTTATCTATTCGTCAACATGCGGCGCTGATGACCAAAATGGCAGCCACCTGGCAAACTGGATTTTTTTCATGGAAACGCAAATGTTTGTGCTTTATGTGCGCGTCATAGATCCAGTATTACTGAACAACTTCAACCAAAGTATGCATTGTTGAATGTAGGTTCAAAACAATATCATTTGTGAGTCAAAATCTGTCGGGAAATGATTGCAAATCACGGTTTTCTTAGGGCGCTTTTCCTAAAATTTTAGCGTCTGCAAAAAGTGTACCTAGTGCATGTGTACTTGTGTCAATGTGTGCGGTAGTATGCATACATGGCATACTAAAGTGTTTTGCTGTAGGCCTATTGATAAACCTGTTTTTAGGCTAGGGGTCAAAGTACATACAGCTGTAGGCTTGTTCTTGCTGATTGGATGGTATACTATGCCTGCAGCTGCACTTGGACTTGGTAATTTACTAGGCCAGGGAGTCATGAATGATGGACAGGGTTCATAAGTCATGACATAACTACAGTGCAGGCAGGCCCTGACCACTGCCACTGCCACTGGCACTGGCTCTGATTTCGACTTAATTTGATGTCAGTGATGTCTGATGAACTGAAAAAAGACTGGTCTGTCAGCAGCGGAGAGGGGGTTATGGTACAAGTGCTATTTTGGTCCTCATTGTCATTGAGGTAGGCCTATAAAATATTCATTAATTCCTCATAAAATCATATTCAATCTCGGAAATATTTTAGCTGATGTAGATATTTCATGATCCCCTCTTCTTTCTGAAAAGTGTCCAGTGAGGACCATGTTGATATTCTTTTTGCTTTCTTTGTCTTGTATCAGTAAAATCAATGACTTTATCGTCTCAAAGGTAAATAAATAGGTCAGTTCAAACTGGAATGTAAAACTGGCTTAAGTCAAGACGACCATCTATCTCCTGTCCTGGTTTGATTGTCCTGCTCTGAGTCAAACAAAAAACACCAGTGACAGATATAATACTGGAGTGAGAGGCAAGAACACCCTTTTTCCCTTTCCTTGCTTTTAATCTGAATTTGAAAATCTGCCTCTTTTCAGATTCTTCCTCTGAATATTCCTGCATTCATCAGATGAGGCTGCAAAGAGCCTAAATGATGCCTGGCATAATAATGGAAAAGACCATCATCAGAGACCACCATGGCCCAAGAGTTCCAGATACCCCTGATGGACCGGTGTCTCTTGATCCTTTAGCAAGGGCTGAAACCAAACATGGTATCAAATATAAAGAGTTTGCTTGCGGCTGGGGTGCAGCTGTGATCAACATAGGCATAACGTTTCCGCTAAATAAGGCCATGTTCCGACAGCAGTTACACGGTTTTCCCCTGAAAGACGCTGTGAGACAACTACGGAAGGAGGGCATGAGAAATTTGTACCGCGGTATCCTTCCGCCGTTGTTACAAAAGACAACGTGTCTGTCCATCATGTTCGGGATGTACGAACAGTATCGTCAGATTCTGCAAAGCAATGCTCCAAATTTACCAGTGATGATGAACCAGATAATTTCAGCGAACTTGGCAGGGTGTACTGAAGCATTACTCACGCCTTTCGAGCGCGTCCAGACATTACTACAAGACCGCAAGCATCAGAAACGTTTCAAGAACACCGCACACGCCTTTCGTGACTTGTCCGATTTCGGATTCAGGGAGTACTACCGCGGGGTCATCCCGATTCTACTCCGTAATGGACCAAGTAATGCTCTTTTCTTCACACTGCGGGGCCCGATGAAAGAAATGCTTCCAACTGTTACCACAACTGGCGGGCATCTGTTGTCTGACTTCATTGGTGGTGCTATATTAGGCGCGGTAATAAGTACAATATTCTTCCCAGTAAACGTGATCAAGACGCGCATGCAAAGTCAGGTAGGCGCAGAAGGCATGACTACAAAACAAACATTCAAACTCATTTGGCGTGAGCGCGGGAAAAACTGGACTAAGATGTTCTACGGGGTGCATATAAATTACTCCAGGTCGTTGATTTCGTGGGGGGTCATTAATGCTTCTTATGAACTACTGAAGCGACTCTTAGATTGGTGATAATTGGGATTTTAGCTGAATGTAGTTTTACCCTTTCACGGCCACCTGAAGAAGGCCATCATACAATTATTGTAGTTGTGTACTAATAGCAGCGTTTTGTAGTTTGAATGTGTGTACATTAAAGGCCTACACCGTTGGTAAGATATTTGAAATTTGTAATTTAATTTGAAAATTCCAAATTGTGTTAATACGTACTGCAATTTCGACAATGCCGTTGTATAGACACATAACAAATACTGTTTCAACAAATTCGTATGCGTAACAACACTACGGCATAACTGCATTCTATTTTCCTGGACCACCGGTCTCAACGGCGTACCCCTTCGATATCACTGATAATATGTGACTCGCTCTACCAAAACTAGGCGCTTGTTGCATCTGAACTCGACAGGTTGATACGGACTTGTTGTTCATTTCCCTATTGTAGACCTTTTGTGAAATCTATTACAAACTGATTTGGTCACATTTCACAAAAGGTCTACAATAGGGAAATGAACAACAAGTCCGTATCAACCTGTCAAGTTCAGATGCGACAAGCGCCTAGTTTTGGTTGAGCGGGTCACATATGTGCTGCTCATAAAAAATAATATGGTTGTGAGGGTAGTGAGGGATACTTAAGATTTGCTCAGTAGGCTAGTAATTGGATTGATATGATGGATTAGCTAAACTTGTGCTCTAAACTGTGAAACATCTGCGGGCGTTTCATTTTTGCAGATTTGGCGAATAACCTAGGTGATTGAATATAATGGTACTGTAAACGAGAAAATCTTTGCACAAAAGCAAATGGCCGTCAATCTTTCTGGGTTATCATTAAAATGGTTTTGGTGTGGTATGCATGCAGCTGATAAATGAATGGAGCTATGCGTACCAATTGGAACTTTTAGTACTTATAAAACAATATGCACATGTTTGAGCTGAAAAACTGGAGTCAAATTAAGTTACATGCTTTGTTATCAAGATGTGGCTGATTTAAGATGCGGGGATGATTTGTAAGTTCGTTACCTTTAGTTTTTATTTGGAACAGTGATAAAGTAGGCCTAATTTATGATGAGCAAACTCAGTCAACATCGCTTCGCACCTGGTTAGACTCCAGTATAGCCAGTGAACTCCATCTTGGGTTTGGTTTATTCCTGAGTTCCTGTATCCTAGTCTGGTTGCCATTTGGCTGACAAGCCAGACTACCCGTTTTGATTTCTGGGTTGAAAACCTGCTACAAGGAGGCCTGTTTCCCCCAGTGATATTGACCAAAGTGTAGTGTGGGTTTTTCTGCTTATTGATATAAGTTGTGAACAATGTTTCCAACTGTCTTTTTCAATATTTACTGCATGCAGACAAGACAAAACATATCAAAGAACTCTCTTAAGTGCCTTCCTTGTGTTTTAACCCACTCGGATCCTGGTCTGGCGTGCCAAGTCCTTACTTGACAACACCTTCAGTTCCTCATCCTGACTCTCATGTGTTTGCGTCACCACCACCGAGATCCACAAAGTGATTTGGGTGAGTGATTTAGCGACCTCAAAAACATTGAGGGTCAAGATGTCAGTTACTATACATGTATTATTCTGTCCGTTTGATAGCCAATCTATAGTTGTGTGATGTATTTTATGACAAACTAATCTTAAAACTGAACAATTGTGACTATAAATAAAAATGTTATATTTGTCTGAAAAAGACAAGGTTACTGATATATTTGAAATAAAGTTATTGGATTATTAAAATAATTTATTGGGCAAAATTTCGATCTTAAGTTGTTTTCTCTGTATTGTGTTGACAAAATGCAATCTCTTCTTTACTGCTAGTGTGAATTTTTTGCGACCATAAAACACAATGTTAAAACGCGTGAAAATTGCAACTGGATTCCATTAACCCATTAATTTTGGCAGCAATCGCGATATCTGGTCCATCGTCAAATGGAACCTACAATATTCGCCATCTTCCAGCTACACAAAAGTTCCCTAATCGCAAGCACATTGAAAGTCTATCCATGCTATCGCTTGTTGCCTGTAAACTGCGTTTCAAGACTTCGATGGGTCGGCTGCGTCTTTGAATGAGGATTGTACGGCACATCGTATGTTCCGTCGTCTAAACTTGCGTCATCCAGTTTCATATAGATGTTATCCTGGCTCGAGTTCATGCTTTGGTAGCTTCTTGATCTGCCCTGCGCTGGGAGGGCCTCGTAAGCATTCTCATTCTGGGCGTCTTGAAGGATTGGGACCTCGTATACGTCGTCCTGGACTGAGTTCATGTACCATTTTGGCTTGAGTTTGTACAGGATGATGTTGAGAATGATGCTGATGAGAAGGACGCCCAGCCACTGAAATGTTCATAAATGTACAATATGTAGGTGGTCAAGTGATTTGCCCGAGGAAATTGGACCCCAGGCTGAAGACTTGAACGGTGAAAGCTTGTGTCAGTTGGGCCTTCCTTTGTGTCATCTGTCCATAGGATCCTAAGGACTAAACACACCCTAATACACCTTTCTTCAGTAAGAGAGGCCAATATGCCCCGCCCCCTCTTCTGATGAGAAACAAATCACCCTAACAATGACTGCCTTGCCTGGCACGGGAACAGAGTTAGAAAAATATACGTTATTTCCCCCAAATCGGTATTATGAGGACAAAGTCACAACCACAAAGCTTGGATAAGAGCACAAATAGTGACTTTATAGCCAACGACACAAACGACGGTGTAAAAGTTAAAACGTCCCTGGGGAAAAAGTGTCTGACCCTATTGTATTCTGACGGATCATGGTATGGTTCTAACGCGGCCATGACCATCAATAACTTTGAGATTAAGTGCATGAGAAAATACTTTGTTCCCCAGATTTTCTATCTCAGGACACTTCCCCCAAAATAAAGTCGTAAGGAAAACATAGATAGCATTTATTTCTTACCTCGGCAAGTGTGGTGAGCAAGCTATCTGACCCAAAACTGTACCATGGTTTGTTGCTTTCTTCGCTTGTGATGATTGTGTCGAACATCCACCAGCCGATGAGGACGATGGCTTCTAGAGGACAGATAACTCTGGGAGAGAACGGAACAGAATGTAGGTGGATTGTTACATCAAGGCCAGGTTGCGACTTCGCTGTCGATGGTAACACTAGACTGATTGTGACTACAAGATGAAGACTTCAAGAGGACACACGAGATTGTTCCCCAACAGCGCTCCGTGATTGACTGTCCCCCAACAGTGTTCCGCCAATTGACTGGCCCTTTACTCCACTCATTTCCAAATCATTAAGTTTGCCCCGAAAATAAACATTTTACTCACAGGATAAAAACCTCCCAGATCTTGGGTAGATGCCAATCATTGTCACTGTAATCATTGAATGCCTCCCGTCTATACTTTGACACTCCGTACTTGATGACCATGGCGAGGAATAGGATGCCGGAGACCACGAGAGCGAATGCCCACACGAAATCTTGGTTGGTGAGGAACTCCAGGCTGATGGCGGAGCCAAGACCCATGGCGAAGACTAGGACGGTTGTGACGACGACTGCTAATAGTCTTGGGACTGAAAGAAATCCAAGGTGTATAACTTTCCATTTCTGCTTGTACCTAATTGCACACCACAGATTTTACTAGAGCTACGTTCGCCTAGCTCTCGTAAAGCAGAATTTGTCTTGGGACACTTTCAAAAGTCCAACTAACTCTCACCTACCTCTTCCTGGGCAATAACGTTTGGATGGTTTAGGCTGTCAGCTCTGCGGTCTTTTGCAGTTGGTGTCGCCGTCCTCTGTCCGACACGCGGCTAAGACGTTCAAATTCATATACATGTACATACGAGCGTCCCGCCAAGGTTGGTCACCCACTTTTTGTTTTAAAAGTATGGAACCTCGGATATATATAGAGACTGGTCCAGTAAAATACTGTAACTTACCCCCGAACTGGACGACAGGAAGTGTCAACATCTCCATGAATGTGATGAGTGATGTGAATCCGGCACAACCGAGACAGATGAAGAACAACACGCACAACACGCGACCGAAGACACCCAGACTGGAGAACAGGACGGGGATCCTAAAAGACAACAAAATGATGAATGCTAAGACAAGTTGAAGCAAGAGTAGACCTACAGACAAACAACCATTCGTTGTTCCCACCAAATAGGCTAGTTTCGAATTCACAACCCCACGAAGAGCTACGAACGACGAAGCATGTAATTGCACTTTTTTGCTGACGCTGGAATCGATGCTTACCATATAAAAGTTAGTCCTGAGCTTCCTGGGCCGTTGTTTTTAAGCACATCCACAATGCCTTTCTGGGTAATTGTGGGCTGCGTCCGCCGGAATGAGGAGAAGACAGTCATGTACATCGTCATCGCTGCGATGAGGCTAAAGGAAAGGAATTTGAAATGACGTTTTGGAAATGCATTCCGACTCCATCATAGATGTTGTCTTCCGTGTGGTTACAGGTTTTTTCCATTTCCTCTGTCTTCTATGTGACAAAGACTGTTACCAAATAAACTTGCAATCCAAGACTTCAAGTCGCCGCATGTGTTGAATCTGATTGTGACTACGCAGAGGAACTTGGTCATCGGACAGTTTCGTGTCCATGTGTCATGCCCCAGTGTCGTGTCTTCACAGGGGTGCGAAAATATGAATAGTAATTTTCCATATGAAATCGCTTACCTAACCATGTGATTTCCAAGGGGTATAAACGTCGAATATTTCACAATGCCGTCTTCCCGACCCATTGCCGCGGCGACAGTTGCGATGAGACCAAACCCGCCGCCGGAGTCGAAGGCATTTTGGCTACACGCGTCCACCCATACACGCGGATTGCCAAAGGATGCTAAAAGCGATAACACGCACTGATTTACAATGTTTTCACAGTTTTGGTCCAGCACTGACCTTTGAGTCTGCTTTAGATATAATCGACTAGTCGACAGACGTTTACATGAGAACGTTTTAGATGTGACAATTCATTTGACACTCCTTTTTCATAATTTGGATTATGGCACAACATTACGAAGACATTATTTCACATTGGTAGACTGATTACGATTACGACTTCTCTGGTCATGTACGAGAGGTGAAAAGGCCCGACTCCACTACGGTGAGAAACGCCAGACGACAACGTGTGTAGGCGCGTGGCGATGGATTCATCATGGCTTTGCAATCATACCACTCTCTTCGAAACCCTGTCGTCCGAGACCTTACCCCAGTTTGGTGTAAACAGAAAAATGATGCCATGGTCGGCATATTCCTGGGTCAGGGACCATATCAGGCAGAACACCAGGATAAGGAGAAATAGAGGTACCAAGACTAAGTTGGCTTTCTCGATGGTGCTGACGCCTTTTGAGACGAAGACTGCTGCAAGGACCAGTGCGATCGCTGTGACCAAGATTGGCCAGTAACTGTCCTGAAATGAAAATCATGCGACTAAATGGGCATCTTGGCCCCAATGTTTTGAGATCGCTCAGTCACTCACCCCATCCCGACAGTGGCGACAAAAACGCATTAGACATGATGCAGACGGGTCAAGCCCGGCTCGTCAGGAGCCGTTACGTTGTCTTCGCAATCTAAATACATGTAAAGACAGAGCTGCGGCCATGACGACTCTTAGCTGATGTATCAGCATCCTCGAATACCAGGGTTAGTCGTCTGCTCCTCCCCTCGCACTCGCACTCATCCTACAAAGCACCCCACATTTTCTTAATCAAGCCAAAAATTCGGTGAACGCATACCCTGGCAAACTCGTAGAACATTGCTTCGCTCTCATAGTTATCGGTTGCTAGTGGTAAAGCTATGGTTAGGTATATGTAGTAGAAACACCAGCCACAGATGACCGCGTACTCGGCGCTGGAAGGAAGATGACAAATAGTCAGAGAATAAGACATTCAGTTAAACTACCCTCAGATTCCATGTGGCACAATGTCCGGGGCGGCAAGGACGTCACTGAGGACCAAAGACAAAGTCACAACCAGGAGGACATGTTGGTAGGGCTAGGGTAAACTCCAACCATATTTTACAGTTGCTAAACCATAACCTCTCTACTATTACATGCGTACCGAAAAAATAGGAAGCTTAACACCAATATTTTATCTAAGCGCCCAAAGAAACACTGGCAGACGAAGGCCGGGTGATTCACTTGGTGTACAAGGCAGTCTTCTCTGTCACCACTCCGTATACACAACCGTCGCTAAACCTACCGGTTATTATGTACGCACCAAAGAACAGACCCTCTCTATTAGATACTTACGCGGCAAAGAAGCAGACAAAAGTGACCCACATGCCGCACCAGGCTGCTTTCTCACCCATGAGACGGCGGAATGTTTGGAAGACAGCCGAGTTGGTGAATCGTCCTGAGGAGTACTCTAGTGATATGATGGGCATAGTCCAGAAGAAGAGGAATAGCGTCCAAACTATCAAAAACACCAGGCAACCTGAACAAAACGAAAAATATTCATTCAAAGGAACTTATCGCAAGACAACCTAGAAATGCAGTTCAAGACAAAGCTGATCAAGTTACTTAAAACTCCGCACCGCACAGGATTGTCCAACATCTGGCCGTCAAACTGTCAGGAAACCTTAGCAAGAACAAAAACTGTGAGCTCTCAATTTACCCATAAACAAATTCTTTGTAGATTCGAACCGACAACCTACCTTCTTCGTCACTGTTCTGCGCCACTATCCTGGGGAACCGCCACAGATTGCCCGTCCCCACCATCGTCCCCAAGGAAGAGAGCACAATCATAATGGAGGAGGTAAACCGGCTCTGGCGGGTCCCGTCCGTCGTCTTCTGATTGGAAGACAGATTGTGATTATAATTTGGTGGATGCGGAAAGAAGTGCATGCCTTTGGCAAGGACATTCTCTTCATCTGTGTTGGCTCTTTTCTGAAGGACTCATTCTGCGAGGAGTGTGTTAAAGGGACAACTTCGGAATCTAGATGTTACCAGGAGGATAATGTGTGTAGTCGCCACCATGCACCGCCATATGCGGCATCACACCATTCTGGTAGGCCTACGGTTACATTCGCTTCGCGACGCCACAGACGGCAGGGAGGTGACTCCAACTACAGTCAGCTTGGATGTGGTCTTTGTCTTTGTAATATGGTTGGCAGGTTTATGACGGGGCGAGCTGTCTTGTCCAGAACTTCGAACTTCAGGACAAAATACTAGATGAACATTTTAAACAATTGATCATGCAACTGACAGACGAATTGTTGTCAAAAGACCTACTTTGAGTGGTGACGATTCCATGTCTTTGATCCACGGTCGCGGTCGCGATCACGATTGAGACGGTGTATCGGGAACAATGTGGAGGCTCTGCCCCAGGCTCCGTTCTGATCTTTCTACTTGTCAACGGGCCGTCGCCAAATTTAAGATTTCCAGCCGTCACATCCACGTAAACCTCCTTGTAAGGGCGGTGCTGCTTTGGTCGTGCCTGATGTTTAATACGATACTCAAAATTTACAACAGAATAACGAGTTTTCAGTTTTCACATGTTGGAGTTTCCAGTAATCACACCAATGGCATATGTCTCAGCATTCTGTACAGTAGAACCTCGCTAAGAGCGACATTATTGGGACGGACAAATGCTGTCCTTAATACGGACGGGTCCTGATTACAGAGGACCCATCTTAGACCAAAACCACTGATCCTAACATAGAGGATGTCCTGCTACAGAGATGTCCACTAAAGGGAGGTTCCACTTTCGACATCTGTTTATCCTTTTTATGGGGACTTTACATTTAGATTGAATATGGGTACAAGTACAGTACATGTATATGCCTTCACTCCAGGTGCGGAGTTGTGGAGGATGTATTAAATGATATTGATGCAGTCATTAGGCAGGTTTCGCGATCAGTACGAACGATATCGTACGCATGTCTGCGTTGCCTTCTTCAACCGTGAATCGGGTGGCTTACCTTTCTATCCGTTCAGGTCCTTCGCCAGTTCTTGTTTGGCTATATTAATGCAAAACGACTCCAGGAAGGCAACATGGACGAGCACTGTATTTGGGCTGACAGTGAGCCTATCAGTTCATCATGTGTCACTGAGTAAACTTTAATCAATAGATCAGACACCATTCGCCTTGTAGTTAGATTTTATCTATTGATTTCTATCTGGTCAAGAGTAGATTTGGCCAAAACTGGGGCGAGAACAATTTGGAACGACACTGTTAGCCTGGTCCCCCCAGCTGCGGTAGTAACGATCCCAGACTACACCATCAATATCCCAAACTGAGCAGCAAGCTCTACCGACCCAATTAACTGAACTGGGACAAAAAATCGTATCCAAAGGATACTCTTTGTCCAGACCAGGCTCGAGACAATGTCACAATCTCTAAAAAATTGCAGGGACAAAGGCACAACCAGCCTGATATGTAAATTATATGTTGATGACATCGAACATACAATCCAGAGACAATGTCACAAACAAGACAAGAGACATTGTCACAACCTCTAAAGAATTGTAGGGACAATGGCACAATCAGCCTAATGTGGAATTGTATGTTGACGTAACCTAACATACACTTTAGAGACAGAGAAAATGATGGAAGTAAGTGCCTGGAACCTCGCCATGCCATGCTAATCATTCCATATTTTAGTATGCACCTATGCCTGATCAAAATGACAGCACTTGTATAGAGAAATGAAAACATACAATAGTTTATCTAAAACATTTTATTGCAGTAATCTGCATCTATATGACAACACCAGAATAGAGATGATACTGAGTGGTTGGTTTTGATCATATGCTACCCTTGATAAAAATGCAATCGCTTCTGCAGAAATGACTGATGTCCCACACCAAAAGGGAATCCAATAAGTTTGGATTTGCAAAACAGACTCGAAGTTGAGTTGACAATGTGCAGATTCCTATAAGAAGCAGACATATTCATGAAATTAACTAAGTTTTGATTAGAAATGAAGACCTTGCAAGATAAAAAAGATGAAGACCAAAAGACCTGATAAATCTCTTGATCTATTGGTCCGTTTTTGAAAATTTAAAGTTCTACGGCAAGCAGAGGCTTACATCTTTTCATTACTACTGTCAAATTAAGCCTTCATTAGAAGGCGGATAAACAGAAATGCTCCCAACATCGGAAAAGTCTCATCCCTGGTTGAAAGAGTCGTTTATGATATGTGCAACTGATGGTTCAACGTCTCCCTGATTAGGCCGTCTTCTCTCTCTGACCTCCGATGATTTTCTTCCGCTGTTTCAGCATGTGGCCAAACAGTTGGGGAAAAACTGAAAATGACAGAAGAAAACATTTTTAAAGTAATTACGAGCAAGAATGGACAATTAAATTTACGGTTGATTGCACTAGGTGGGTAGTAGTATTCAAAACAACGGCAATGGCTTTTGTACACAGGAGATGGTTTAAGACTGAAAATTCATAACATTACTTCATTCTTCTTTCACGACATTGTTGTGATTTTAACTGTCACATCCTAAGAACTTGCCGGCTAGTAGAACGCAGTGTACTGACACGGTGTATACTAGGTGCAAGTGAAAGAATTAAAACAGGATGGTCGGACACGAGCAGTTTGAATTTGATAACTTACTTGGAATGTAACTAAACATGATGACCCACAAGAAGATGTAATAACTGAACGAGATGTTGTACTTATTCGGGAGGTCGTATGAGTAAAGGTTGGACTTCTTGACGTAGGGTAGGGATCCGTAGATGCAAAGGAGCTCTCCCTGAAAAATTAAGATAATCGTACATCAACAACCTGGTATATTGTACACGGTACTGAACAGTCAAACCTGGTTTGTGTGGAGACGCATGTATGATACAGCTAGTGTATTAGAGAGTGTATTGTTTAGGACCAGACCACAACTGTCGAGATGGAAAAAAGGCGATTTGAATAAAGTATCGAAAGAAGGAAACTAAATTATAACCCAACTTACCGAAACTCCAATAGGATACAGAACAAGGAAGAAGGTATACCTGCAACAATATAAAAGCGTTGAATCTGATTTCTTTTCATCAGCATCATTATTCTGAAATCCCGGTACATGTATGGGACATCTTTACTTTTGACCTGTCAACTAGCACAAGTGCAACGCTCTTAAAGCGGAGATATACAGTCCATTCATGGGATGACACAGGTAGGACATGTATTCCCTGTGTGTCAGTTTGATTCATTTCAAAATAAATGTTCTTACCTCACCCACAGAAGAGCGTACGGGACTCCACCAAGAAGGCTCGTCACATAGAACGAATATCTCACAATCTCTGTCACCGTCCATGCAAACAGGAGCATAGAAAATCCAACATTATCTTGAGACTGAAAGGGAAGAGCTAATATGAATACTCTGACAGAATTTATTAGTAGAATTCAGCAAGCGAGAACATTGCTCACGAGATCAGATTCTTGTTACTACGACTTCAGCCATGTTACTCCAAGTGCAGCATAGATCGCCAAAAAGATTTCTCCACTTCCTCCTGTCCTGGGCAGATCTCTCAATCAAGGTCAAGTTCTTATTGCCCTAGCTTCATGTTCTGTCGATCATTGCCATGAAGTCCTTGGTCTGCCTGGACGCTGTTTGCCACATGGCGCGCGGAGTCCACTGTGACACCTCAGTGCAAGACTCGTGATGCTCCTCCTAGGCTTTCTCAGGGTATTGAAGAGCCAGTTGAACTAATTACAAGGACCTGCAGTTCTATCTGATCCTGATATCAGATTCTAGTTTGTAAAGGGCAAGTTAATCATTTGAACGTACCTCTTTTACACTGTAGTTGATTCCCCAAACCAGGAACACCCTGGAGAACACTTGGAAAGCAGTGAGCACAACATTTGATGGTACAATACCAATAGCACAGTGAACAATCTGAAACAGAAAGACTTTGCTATTTACTATTATTCATGATGTGAGGAGTTTAAAGAATCAATGCTTTATGTTTTGTTTGGGTTACATTGTTTTAAGCTGTTCCATCGCCAATCCATGCATTAGGTAATGGGGAAATAGCAAACTTGTGCAATACAGTGACCCGGCAGCTCTTGCCAGGAAGAAACTCAGCTGATACTTTCAAAAGTACATGTACAAGTACGATGCAAATACAAACCTCAAGAACAGCCCCTGTTTGAAAGATCATAAGTACACCTTCGACTTTGCCATATAAACCAATATGATTACTGGATGATTGGTAATGTCGAACCATGAGAAACATGAGATAACTCCATCTGGAAAGAGATGTAAAGAAAAATGTCTTGTAGCAAGATATATTTAGAGGATGCTCTTGTTTCAATAGTCATTGCATGGTATGCGAAGCGTATCATAGCAGTTTCTAGGAGAGTATTTGTGCGCTGACCAGTCATGCATTTCTCGCCCTGAAACAATGTCAAAGCCTAAGGGTCACCTTTCTGAGTGTGTGCATTTGTTTTGGCTCTGGTTTGTCTTTGTTGAATCGTCTACGTTATGATTACAAAGCATCACTACAACATTGACAACAGATAGGTTCGAGGAAGACAGCCAGACCCCAGAGCCAAAAGCAACCAATTCGTCCGAATATCGAACTCATACAAATCGCTGTATATCAATTGAATTGAACCACACACGAATCTTATTTCGGACAGCTGCTCTATTTTACTGATTTCACACGAAAAATGGCATATCTATGCTTCAAAGTGGATTTTTTATTGGACAATGTAACATTAGCTAACGAGTAATACAGTTGTCACTTACCCAAAAGTTTGGGAAACATTATATAGGATCAAATAAATCTTTGCCAAAGCAGAAATCGGTTTCTTGGGTGAGGACGCCATCTTGCAGGTAGTTTGCACGTGACCATCATGTGACCAAACTAAATTTGATAATAACCAAAGAATTATACGTTTTAATCACAAAATAGTCATAGAATTCAAATAATGTAGAACATCTTTATCGTTCAAACCTAAACAAGTTAGCTTTATTTGAGTATAGAAAAAAATAAGGAAACATTTTTACGCCATAGGTGTTTAGGTCACATGACCGTCCTAGCGACAAAGTTGTTGTGCTTGTCAGCAGTACATGGTTTGCATTTGATAACATTTTCGGTAATAAAACAAGGCCCAAAAGTGTTGTTTCTGGCCACAGATTTTAATTTGTCGATTTCTCTCAATAAAGGACATCCATTACTTGATTCAAGATGTCGCATATAGACGCTGGGTAAGTTTGGTTGCTTTTAAAAGCGTATCTTTTTAAGAATGATGGAGGAAAAATTTCTGACATTTCACCAATCAATATTTTACACTGTATACAATACATGTATGACATGCTATAGGCCTACACTGTGCATGGTGTTGTTGACTGTGTTTGTCACAGTTCCGTAGATGTGCTAATTGATGTCTGTCTGCTTTTTGAATTTTTAATAAAGGCTCATTGTTAGTCGACTCATAGTGTAATAACCTGTGTACTGAAAGTGAAAATAAAATAGGCTAGCGTACCATATTGTATTATCATTATCAGACATAAATGCGAAAAGTCATGACAGTAGAGTATCTGATTTCTGACAAAAACATTCATGTTGGCATCGTGTCACAGTTGACAGTATTTTTTAAAATTGAAATTTTACATGAATTTCTGTTGTTTTTTTCTAGACCGCTGTCCACATATAACAGCCTGATGGACAAACATCTGGCTGGTTACTTCAGTAATAGTAAGATGAGACGTCATCTTAAGAAATCTGGATTGGTAAGTTCTTTTGTTGGTTGGATTCTCCCCGGCCCATTTTAGCTGGTCAAGACTGACAAGAGCCACCAGACAATGAGACATGCCCAACCAAAATGTACCACCAGACAGTTAAATCTTTGAAGCTGTAATGCCACGGTTTTCAATTTAAAAAGGTTGGACCACCAGACTAAAGATTTCTTCCCACCATTTTCGTTGTGGAAAACATAACCTCAACATAATCTTTTGTTGAGGTTATGTTGTCATCTAAAGTTGTGGGTGCGACTGCCTGTCAGAACAGCCCTATACTGTGAGATATAGAGTGCTTTTCTCTGTTCATTAGAATGGCCTGTGTGCTCACCAAACACGCCATGCTATTACACGTTACAGGCGATAATAATATTTTAGCGCCGTCGTTAAAAAAACGCAGGTGGAAAAATTTACCTAGATAATGAAATTGTGTCCGTTGGTTGGCGTGAACGTGTCTAACAACACGTTGCCAAGGAAGCAGAGTGGATTGTATCATCAGTGCGATCAGATCGGATCATGATGAAAAAAAGAAAAATATCTGTAGGATGATAACCTCTGCTGTTGTTGATTTCAGACATTCAGACCACATAATAACCCAAAACTTAACAACTTAAAACCAATCTTTATCATAATCAGTTGACCATACGTACCACCTGGACCATTTTGGCTAGGATTTGAAAACCTAAAGCAATAAAATTAAAAACTCATTCAAAACTAAGTGAATTGCCAAATTCAAGCATGGGAGTGACATCTTTGTTTTCTAGACTAGAGAACAGATTCGCACCCTCGAGAATGGCATTCACTTTATTTGGAAGGAGCTATAATTCTTTAGGATTTCTAGTTCTAGCCAAAATGGCGGAGCCTATCGTTAACCCTGAATGACAGAGTAGTACTAATACAACGTAGGTCTACTGTACAAACCTTTCACAGTCAATGATTTGTATGTTACAGATAACGCGCCGTGGAGAGATCGTCACCCAGAACCAGTACCGCCACAACATGGCCAAGAAGGAACACAAGCAACATGTGAAAGATCTCTTGGCGCAGGCGATCGTCCATAAGACACTCGACATGGAACGCATGCGCCAGGTCGCCATCAAGAAGAAACTCGAGGAGATCGCCAAGATTGAACTCGTCAGACGTGTCAAGGTGGGTATGAAGAATTCTCGGTGTATGCTCTATGTTGTAGTTTGTGTCAGTGTGGTTATTCTCTGTTGCCAATTGTGGCCTGAAACTCCTAAGTCTGACAGCTTAATAGAACTTAGATGCAGACTTAAAGTAACACGTTAGTCTTTAACAAAAGACGACTCTCTTGGGAATTTTTACAGCTCAAAATGTGGATGTTTTCCATCTTTGCGTTACATTGAAAGTATTGCAACTCGCAACTTGGCCAAGGATGTTCTCAATAGCAGATGAACACATTCAGACGGTCTGTTTTCACCTCATTGATCAGTCCATTTCTAATGTATTTTACCTGACCGAATAGCTGATGGGCCAGCTTATTCCATCAATAATGCATCTATTGATATCACGTCATGATCCCCTGCTGGTTATTATTCCACAAAGCTCGATAATAAACAAACGGGCCGAGATGTGATAATGGATAAATTTAACCCTTTGACTGAGCTCATAACAATTTACGTTTTTTTTCTTTAGTAATAGTTGTAGCGTGTTGTAATTTGTTAGTAATATCAATTTGCTCATCTCTTTATACTAATCTGTCTGGACTACAATTCACAACATTTTTTTTATCATTTTATTTTTGCGAATGATCTTATTCTTGATTTAGCAAAAATAGAAATTGTGAAAAATGTTTTTTCATTCAAAAATGAAAAGGAATTTCGTAATCTCCCAAAATATGAGTCATAAAATTTTTATTGTTGTCATCAAATATCTTCGCAAAATTGGTTGTTGATGTTATTGTTGAATTGTTTGACTGTGAAATCGGGGTTAGAAAATCAGATTGAAAAACCAAACAAGAAAATTTATGAATTGTACCCCGATTACATGACAGAATCGTTATGTTTTGTTTCCCATTCTAATTCTAGGCGCAGGAAAAAATCTTCAGCCCTGTTGATATATACCCCTACCTCTCGCAAAAGGAGATAGAAAAAACCGTGCGAGATGTGCTCGGGGTTCATAAAACAAAATCGCACAGTACGCAGACTGATGTCTCGCTACTTGCATTTGATGACAAGGTGGTTGTTTATCTTTGGAATACTCTAGTTTCATTGATCTGAGACCGCTTCATGTTACTAAGAAATCGTCACAAAGGCAGATGGCAACAGAACGAACCTCATAACCACCGGACAACTTTGGTGTTGGCCGATTGTTTATCCAATCAAACATTTAAAATGGCAGCAAGTGAGCATGACTACATTCGAATAGCTTGACTTTAGCAGAAATGATCTTAGATTAGTGAAACTAGAGTGTGTCTTGTTTGTTGGAAAATGTTGGTGGATTGTGTAAACAATAAGTACCCTGTCTGTATTGAACACCTTCGGGAAGGTATTTTTGGCTTGAACTTGTCTCATTTCATTGCATTTGAATGTGGTTCTGGTGACGGTATATTTGTGGTCCAGCTGGGGGAGGGCGCACTTAATTATAATTCGGTTGTGTTGTTGTGTAAAGGTGTTCAATGAGACAAGTGTCACACCACAGTGCATGTTGAATGTACCACTGCGCAGTCACTGCGTCCTTGCGTCAGGCAACTGGAATCACCCAGTGATAGATCACAGTCAGGTATGATGGGCCATCTTAGACGATGGGCCAACTTAGATTCGTTGATGACCCATGGTAGTTCCGCCTAATGTTCCACGATGGAACTTTTTGTCTGTGGGTGTCTGTGACTTTAGTCCTTTTCATGTTCACATCAGTCATCTCAGTTTTGGTCACTTTATGTTTGCAATGCATGTTGTTTTCTTGTTTTGTGCGTCTGTTTTTTGTCCATTTCACGTTTTGTTTTCATCACTTTATTGAGCATTGGATGTAAGTAGTTCATTCATGCATATTCATTCATGCATGGATTGAAGGTTCTCACTACATGTCACTTTGCACTGTTCATTTTGTGTCATAAAAACATTTGCTTTCAAATTTCACTTTAGTCGATATCAATTCCTTCAGGTAATCTACATCATGTTGGATGTAGCATTCGCCCGCATGATAAGTGATATCTACTTATATGTACATGGCTAGTTCATTCAATCACCTCTTAAAACATTGCACAAACCAAGAAATTGATTTTAGCTGTGAACTGAAAATGACACATGTCGACTTTTTTGACAAAGTTACAAGTGTTAGTTTACCTATAACCATGGCAACGCCTGGGTTGAACAGCCAATGGATTCAGAGTCACAATTCTATTTTCTAACTTCCTGTGAAGGTGTTTGTGCACATGAATCCAATAGTGCAAACATTTAGGAAAAATCTATACGAGACTGTCTGATAAAATGTGTTGAAACTTAAAACATTTCCCCCCAGTATTCACCCTCTTACAGGTTTCTGCCTCAGAATTTTGGGATCTGGAAACTAGGCGATAGTTGTTTTTATCTGTGTAGTATTAAATGCACTCCAAGCTTGAAATATTGCTTGTTAAATATTTGCAGTTGATAGCTTGTCACCAGACAAGTCCACACACACATTACACATACAAAAAAAAAGGAATCATCAATCTCTCTGCCCTGAAGCTGTCATTATTTTGCTCGGTCTATAGCAAAATGAATTTGAATGCACATATTATTTATTCAGTATACTCCAGGCCAGACTATCAGCGTTTTTAATTGTGTTTGATAGAAGTCTTGGATGGGCTCCAAAACAAGATTATGAACTAAGCCCCTGGTGTGGTATAAAGGTGGTTATTAATTTTGTCGGAGCTTCCGAATGAATATTTTCTATGTTTTTTGTTAGAATTTTTACAATCACTGGAAGGCCGTTTTTCTCACAATATTGAGCTGTTCCCAATGATTACCTATTTTACCAGCAGACCAGATGTGAAAGATCTTTTT
This sequence comes from Lineus longissimus, assembly GCF_910592395.1. Classification (NCBI taxonomy): domain Eukaryota; kingdom Metazoa; phylum Nemertea; class Pilidiophora; order Heteronemertea; family Lineidae; genus Lineus; species Lineus longissimus. The sequence continues at coordinate 2,809,714 of NC_088326.1, forward strand.
AGGGCCTGTTTGCGAGGTGCTTTATAGACATATCGGTATTGTCCCTTTAGCACCTAATCTAGCCAATAACTGTATAAACTGTTGCAGGCCACTTTTTACAGCCTCATCCCCACCTCCTAAAATAGAACCATGCAAAGATGACATTTAAAAATAAGGAAAGAAAATGATATAAAAAGTTTGAAGTCCATTCTTGATTGTTTCTCTTCAGACTGATCGGCGAAGACAAGGTGATGAAGACATCCTTCCGTACCTCTCACCGCGTCCAAACTCTGCCTCCCAAAGACCGAAGACATCACCTGCTAGGGGGCGCCCAAAGGATCCGTATTCGAGGCCCGATGCTCGGCTTGGATTCCAAGAACATCCTGACGTATGTATCTAATTTTTCTATCCTATACACAGGCGAAATGCAAATAAAGCTAAGTCATTATCAGAAGTAGATTTTTAGACTCAACTTCAGCTTCTATGCTTTTACACTGCTTTTGATTTTTTTGCTTCTTTGAGCATGTGGGAGTTAGAAAAGTGCACAACCTCTCGATCTAATGTATTCTTGACATCCTGGTGGAGTGCTACACCAATGTTTGCCATTACCCCAGGTGGCATTCTCGCCCCTCATGCGTCCCCCTCTGTCTCATCCACAGTATTATTACTCGTACGTCCATGACGATGATGATGATGATGAAACACCAAAGCCGGTAAGATGGTGTTTGTGTGCTCCCCTAACGTGCAGAGCGAATGGGTGATATTAATCACCGCGATCTGCAACAGAACCATCACAACATACTTTTGGAATGGCTTTGCCAATTTGCAGTCATTCGTCATGTTGTCATGGCTCTACTGCAGGTCACTGTAGCTAAAATTGCTGGTTTGCATGTGTTTAATATTGTCCGCAATGTGAAGCATAACTGTAACACCTTTGTCAAAAGATGGATTCCACTAGATCAGTTTCCCGCTCTGGACACTGCTGCGGCAGGCTACACTTGGCTTCAGTGCAAACCATTTGCATCAGCGGCACCTGACAATTTTTAAAAAGCAACCAACTGCTGGAGCCAATAGTTTTGCCGTGGCAATGACGGAAGCGAGAAACTGCTCTACTTGTAGTGGATTCAGGCCTTCTATGGATTTGTTGTTTATAATAATTCCTGACCTGCACGTCTTGTAACATTTGATGTCCTGTTGTATCAGTTGTGGCAAGTAATTGTCATTCGAATCAACTTCACCAACCTCCGTTGCCAAGTTCCTTTGTCATTGCTATGTCTCAGTCGGAACCCCAAACTCTCCTCTGTTTTCTTCTTGTAGTTAGTAGTATAACCATTCCCTTTTACAGCGGTTCCGTTCTAACTCCCTGTGCTCCGGCATATCTAGCGCAAGTAGTAGATCCTTTGTGTCGTGTTCTAGTTCTGCCAGCTCGGTTTCTTACAAGCCTAAACAGGCCTGGGGCGAGAAAAAAGAGACCCGTTCAAAAAAGAGACCCACTGAGGTAGTGTTATGAGTGAAATCTGTTGGAAATTTCCAATTTTTTGGGAGATTTTTATAACAATTTTTTGTCCCAGTTTGAAAAGATGTGCACTTTTTAGTTCTGGAGTTTTGCAATGTTTTATTTTGCATGTGCTGGTTGTGGTTTTTTCTTCGCATCGCCACAGGTAATGAAAGTGGTATTTGCTGAGTTTGAACTTGGAACCCTAGTATTCGCTGACAGGAGAAGATGACCTTCAAGGATCTTAGAAGTATGTCTGCCACTCCAAGAAACAGAGATCAGGTGTCAAGAGCTAAAAACCTGACTTCTATAATTCATATTTTCTGTGTTTCTAGAGTTCTTCTCGGCGTCCAATCTACATCGACGCCGAGGGTCAGCCGATTAGTCCGCGTGACGAGAAATACCCCAAAGAGGAGATTGATACAAGACATCTGTATGGCGTAAGTTGAAGACTGATCAGAACCCCCTGACCCCCTCTCTGTCCTGCTCCCCACTAGTTTTCCAGCTCAATCTTCTTCAATCAAACAAAGCAGGCCATGTCAAAAACACAATTTTCCAACATTAATGAAAAAAATTACCCTTTCCTAGGCCAGGTTAGCTTAGCAAGTTGGAAGGCCTGTTCAGTTCTCGACAAGCTGGGGGATTGATTCTCCAGTGTGAGTTTCTGAGATGTCAATCAAAGCCACCTCGGAGGAGATCAGTTGTTCTGGGACTATCTGAAATCATAAATTGTTCTTCTTTTAAGAGTTATTCAGCAATTATATTCGAAACTATACCCATCATTTTCAGCTCGACAATGTCGCACTCCGTGAGTACACAATGACCTTGGATGAGAGTAAAAAAGGTAAAGCTGGCGCGTCGCCCTATGTCCAATCACAACTTCCTGATGACGCCAAGATACCGAGTCCACCCAGGACATCACGATCAGTGCAGTCGGCCGGGAGCAAACGCCGCCTTCTTCGACCAATGAAACAAAGGGTATGTTCCATTTTTGTACGGACAGAAATTGTTTTTTTGAGACTGCTATATTTCTCAATGAACCCACATGGCTTTCAAGGAACCAAAAACTCCTGACTCTGCACATTCCTTCGAATGAGACTTAAGTGTTTGAGTTCGATGTTGGAAACCATTACATTTCGATAACTTCAAACTTGAAAATTGCGGCACAGAATCAACTTTATGGTTGGTGATTGATCGTGTGTCTATTTGTCTTCAGGGTACTCTCCACCGCCAGGAGCCCCCCATGACGCACCCCAGCCGCCTTCAGTCCCTCTGTGAGGTCACCATCCGTTACCATGGCGAGAACCTCCAACTCGCTCACGAGGTCCTCGGCGACCCGCGTCACGAGGTCCTGGTGGAGCAGCAGCATTGTGGCGGGAACACGCTCATCGTCTACAAGGATCTGCTCATGCCGGGAAGTAAGTTGTATAGTCCTGTTTAGGGCTGAATCTTGATGCTTAAGCTGACCTTTGCACCCCAAAGGCTTCTTGAAGTAAAAGGTTAAAGTCACTTGAAATTACCAGGCTTTTTCAAAGTTTTGACAAAATATGACGAGTGAGACAATCAGTGAAATCGAAACAATAACGAAAACCATCTCCATTTCAGCCGACTTCCAATTCCTCTCCCGGCGTCACCGTGGTTACCCGTTCAGTTTGACGTTTTACGTGAACGGAGTGATGAGTGCTCGTTTGAGCACGTGCTGCGAGTTCAAGCACACGGCCGGGTGTAAGATCGGGGGAAAACAAGGCCACTTTGGGTTGGTTGCAGTAAGCGGCGGACTTGGGCCCTGTTATAAGTGAGTAGCGGTTTCGTTGATTGCGGTTTGGGGTCTGCTCTAAGCTGAGCATGTGCTGCGAGTTCAAACACACACCTTGATGCACGATTTGAGGAAAACTGGACCACTCTGGTTTGAATATGTATGCAACAGACTTGGGACCTATTATAAGCAAGAGGTGGTTAGGTGCGTGGTCAGGCTTTGGGGTGAATAAGCGTAGCAGACGCATTAGTTTGGCTGTGTGAGATTTGAGCCGTGTAAAATAAAGTTGATAGCATTTTTCTATAGCTTTCCAATTTGTCCAATTTGAAAATTTGCCACAGGAATATTTGCATATCAACTTTTGCTTGAGTGATCAATGTCACTAAAGTTCCATTCTTCACCACCAGGTGTCAGGTGGAGAAGCAAGTGAAGGAATCACAGAAGAAGAAGAAACAGCCAAAACCCGCCAAAGAGGAGAAAGCGGAGCCAGAGGAGAATGAGGAAGAAGGTAGGTCTTTATTTATATTATGATTCGAATGACTGGTTGCCATTGGCAACAGTATTTAACCCTCTTCTTTAATCCAATCTGGCCAAGCCGCCTGACCCTTTAAAAGCCTGTAACTGGACTCCATTTGGAGTGACTACGTCAGAAGACCAACCACTATCATACATGCATCATCTCTTATACTTAAACCTTTGAGGTCAAGATGAAAATTCTGTGGTCAATTAAGTCCATTGCTGAGCCTCCAAGCCATGATTTCAGCTCTGTTAGTGTAAGGTCATGACAGTTCACTTTTCATGTGTGACACGTAGAACGAACAAGTAATTTACGAAGAGCGGCCTACATATCCAATTCGTGATGTCACTTTTTAGCCTGATGTTGTGTTTTCATGCCTTAGTCGTTAACTCTTGACACGTAAAACATGACACCTGACAACATCAATGCCCCCACCTTAGGTGAGGTGTTTTTCCGCAACAGTATAGTTCTACTTTAACCTAGTATATCTGATGCCATTCTTTTCAGAGGATACAATTATCTGTCCGGTCGAGGACGATGAAGGTGACTATAGTGACCTTGACTTTGTTTGACCTGACCTTTCATTTGACCTTGACCTTTTGTTTGATGTTTTCTCCTTAACTGTGGTTTCAATGCCAGCAGATACTGGCTACCCCTTGTACACCCGGAGAATTAACCAGGAAGCTGACAAAATTGTTCTGCCATGTAGATTTTAAAAGATACCAAGTACATCAGCAAATATTTTGTTATATTTGAATACTATACTACATACAACATCATATTTTTGTAGAAGCATATATATGTAGTTCAATTAATAAAAACGATGAGACATTATTTGCATATTCAGCCAAAGGCAGAAATTTCCTCTCACTAAACGTTTTATCGGCAAAAACTTTAAGCTTCCTGGTCGATCTCCTTTCACGCATAAGGACTTTCTTCGTTTAATACAATGCGGCCAGGCATGAATTGTTTCTGTGGATGTAGGCCTTTGTGGTCAACACTTCAGCAAAATCCTGATAAGTCTCAAATGTCACAGAGGGCTGAAACAGACGACAAGTTATCTTTTTCTGCCTAGGCCTATACACCTGACAGACCTTTTCAGATTTTGCCTTATATGTAAACAGTTAGTGGTTAACAGAAACAAAATATGCCGGTTTCAAATTTTTAAAAAGTCCTTTGTCATGGGATAAGGTTGCACAAATTGATTCCACTTGCATCAGTTGGTTCGGGTTTTATTTTACTGTTGTTTGTACGTTCACTGCATGCAATTTTTGTAGCTGTTTATTTCTGTGTGGCTATTATTTTGATTTCATGTGTGCTTTTGTTTTTCTTGGCCTTGTTGATTTCACAGATTGTTTGTAGTGAATTTCAGAAGATTTGTATAGTTAAGTTTTCAGGTTTAGATCAACACGTAAATAGCTGAGTGAAAATTTAAGATGTTGTACGGTCCTACCGTTTTAGTTTTAAATAAAGTTAAACTTTGCTCTTGATATTTACCACTCGTCATATGCACCTGTTGTCCAGTCCATCTTCTGCCTATCCAAATGTTTTGTTATAAAGCAAATCCAGATATTGGCATAATCCGTGAAAATGAATTGCCCATCCAAACATCGTGGTTTACAGTTAGACGGGAAAAAGCTTTGGATGGACTGGAATTGACCAAAGGTTGCTGTTGCATCATCTATGCAGATCTGGGTTCAGCCATTTAAAAAAATGACAAAAAAATCGAACCGATTTGAAGTGGGCTGTTACATGTATCAGTGATAAGACAGTTGACTCGCTTTCTTTCTACTTATTTTTTTACTGAACTGGGTCGGCCTCATGACTTTTACTGTTGCTCGATACTGTCATATCTGCATGGACTTTGCAACAACTTTTTATGTTGTCGCTGTACATTCGTAGTGCAATGTGCTTCTTTAACCCTTTGCTTGCTTGCTTCGACTTAGATGCCTATGGCGACGATTTTGAGGACGACGACGATGAAAGATCGGCCTCTGCTGCTGGGCCGATGAGCACCGTGGCTTCCGTCACAAATGGTCCAACCATCGATGTCGCAGAAGATGATGAGGAGTACGCCGAGAGTACCCTGGATGAGGCGAAGAATATTGACGTCAGACCTGCAAATTCGCCTCGATCTGCCGCTGAATCAACCCGCTCGACACGTAGTACCGTCTCCAGCCCGAGCAGCTCCAGTAGCTCCAGCTCTAGTTCCGATGAGGAGGATTACAATAAAGGTGGCGCCACTTGACATCACACATCTTTCATCTTCTTCACACACTTTCTACGCATTCTCTGCGAATTGGCTTGCATGCCGTGCCCTCTGCACGAAACATGGCTGATGTTGCTGATTTTGTTTTTTCACCTCGGAAACCAGCATGCCTTCTTGTCTACTGTAGTACTGACACAAGTGTTGCTGGACTGAACAGGAACTGTGGGGTCATGTCATGAAAACCTTTCCACCTCAAAAGGGCTGTACAAGAAACCTCACCGACACCTGCCATGGGGAGACCTACGCAATGACGTCTGCTTTGTTGTTGACAAAAAGGTGCTTCACTGAAATTCCACTCATACTATTCTTGAAACTTACACAGTTCTGGAAACACATCATTTGCTGTTATTGAGACATTCTCGTCACAGCATCTCAGTGCCACTGATCTCTGCATATGTCACTCCTTACTTGCTTGCTTGTTAGTTATAGACAGGCTTTGTCAGAAGTAAATGTCCACGTCCTTTTTGGCAGCTGAGCAATAACGACTGGACCAATTTTCTTGCGCGTAGTTTTGATCAATAATCGGTCTGTGAGGAGATTGTCATGATATACCAAAACATTTATTAGTCTGTTGACGAAAGTTTATGCCAATGGCTTGCAAAAAATAACTCGCAAAAATGATTACTCAAAGTATTGTTCTACTCTAATCATCCTCATGAACACTTTCAACTTCTTACATAGTGTTTAACAAATATACAAGGCTTACATGGAATTTGGGAATTTTAAAAATCTTGCACACCTCTCTCAATTGCGGTCAAGGAATATATTTTTTCTGCGAAGAAGTTAGAATTAAGAGACTAACTCGCTGAAGCCTTGTATATTTCTGCTTTCATAACTCATCTTGCTTAGCTTAGTAAACCAGGTTGATTGCTGCAGACACGTCTATGAGTATGATGCAGGGAATGACTCGGAAACAAAAAACAGTGGAGCCTCTCTATTAAGGTCACCCTTGGGACTGACAACTGCTGTCCCTAATAGAGAAGTGTCCTGATAAGAGAGGTCACATTGAATGGAAACACCTAATTTAGGTCTAAAACGAGTGTCCTTAATAAAGAGGTTGCCCTTAATAGAGAGGTGTCCGCTAAGTGAGGTTCCACTGTACATCAAAATCTTTCGTCATTTCTCATCCTGCAGCATCAGCCGTCATGTCCTGTCTCCTGTCGTCTAATCCCAGCTTTATATGTAACCATGCATGCTTTACACGTACAGATTACGGAGATGACTTTGATGATACGGAATCAGACGCAGAGTCGACAGCAAAAACTGAATCGTCAGCGAAAGTGGAAGTTCAATCGACGACGGAGGGGCCGAGTGAAGTCGAGAGCAATGCCGAGACTGATAAGGTCGATGAAGGTGATACTGATAAGACTATAGGGGGCACCACTGATGATGAGCAAGCGCAGGAGATCCCCGATGATGACGATGAGAAGGATACCGATATTGTCGTCAGTCCGCGTGAAAGTGAGTCTGCGCGTGAGAGTGACGTCGGGACTGACGTCGTCGAGGATGAAGAGGAAGTGGCTGTGCCGGTTGTCATGGTGACGTCGGCGGTAAAGGAGGCCGCGGTCGAGGACGAGACGTCTGCGTCAGAAGTTGCGGAGGATGGAGAATCAGAGAAGGCAGAGTCGGAGAGGGTGGTGTCTGAAAATGAGGCATCGGAGGTCGATGAGGTCGCGGAGGAGGAGGAGGAGGAGGAAAAGGAGGAACCGGAAATCGTTGAAAAGAAGAAAGGTTCGGTTTTTGAATAGTTGTTCCGGGATTTCGTCCCGATGTGGTCCTATCAGTGAATTCCTGCGTGAATTAGAGCGTGAATTTCCCAGCTGTGAATCTGCGTGACATTCCACACCCTTGTACGTGATTTTTGCACCCTTGGTGTGATAATTGCACCACACGCATGACCATCCTCTCAATATTCTCAAAACTGACTTTAGCGTAGGCTATTGTGCACTAGCGCTGTAATATCTTGCTTTGTAGATACGAACATCTGAGTTTTCAATGACAGAAAATGAAGTATCTGATACAAGACATGCTTGATTGGCCTCACAATTTTCGTGAAACCTCTTTACTTCCATGGAAACAAAAAGTCAGAGGAAGTCAACACTTATTTCTGCAGCATTGCGTACAGATTGAAATGTACGGCCTTAAGCATTATTGTTCTGTCAGCTCCAAACTCGGATGGACATGCACCTGATTAGATGTTGCGCTATATTTCTAACATATTGGGTGATATGAATAAAGACTAGCAAATGCTTTTACTTTGGTTTTGTACAGGAAGGCCTAGTGTAAATGTACATGGAGTTTTAGATAAAAGCATTTGCTAGTCTTTATTCATATCACCCATTGTAGTCTTGTAACTGTCCCTCTTGTAGTAGTATCCTCATAGCTTAATACTGAAATGTAAAAACAGCCTTTGGACTGGAAATTTTTTTCCAAGCAGTTGAAATGGGAAACCTTTTTTTTAATGTATTGACTTCATGGTGGTATACAGCACTTCAAAATGTCTCATGTTTTGGCTGAAATAATATGTGCTTATAACAGCTTACATGTAACTCTAATAAGTGTACATAAATGTATAGTTCTTTTCTATTTTGTATATTTTTTCTATAATTTTTTTGTTTCGATAACATTTTGTGTATTTTTTTAGATTGTTCCAAAGTACAGCAACGACTAATGTATTTGGATGCATTTCCTTCCCCCAACACTCTAGGTTTGATTTCTGTGAAAATTCTTGACCGATTGCTAATTATTTAAGATTATGAAGACGACTTCGATGATGACGATGACGACGATAAGAGTTCTAAAAAAGATAAAGATGACGAGAAAGATGGTGGTGCAGGGGGCGCTAGTGGACACAGCGGAGACAGCTCTAGCGATGCCGGGGATGACGAAAGCGTCCAGGAGGAGCCCGAGGATGATGGGAAGAAGGGAGGAGACGAGAAGGGCAAAGCGTCCGGCGGAGAACACGATCAGGTTTGTAACCTTGGGCAGACTGCTTAACACCTCTCGAAGCTTCTTTCCCTGATGATGGAGTTTGTTTTCTCACATATTTCAGTCAATTGGGGTGACGTTCATAAAATAACAACTGTGTCTGGTTTATTTAATCTGCGGTGGAACCTCCCTCAGTGGACACCTCTCTATAAGGACAACCTCTCTAATATGGACACTAGTTTTGGTCCCGAATTGGTTGTTTCCATTTAATTTGACCTCTCTAATAAGGAGACCTCTCTATCAAGGTCAGTCCAGAGGGTGTCCTTAATAGAGAGGTTCTGCTTGGTCGTTGTTTTTAAAGGCTAATTCAGTAGTTCTCCTCTTTGCAGGATGAGGGCGTTCTCTCTTCTGACACCGAGGTGGACGAAAAATCTGGAAAGGTGGTTGTAGCGGCTGATGTCCATGCATCAGATGATGGTGAGTGGTTGATGATTTCAAAACCTCATTTGCAGCTGATGACGGCGGAGTCATTATTCACAGAATGATTTGAACTTTTTTCGACATGAACATTGACGTCATCATCCCCGACGTCATCGTGTCGACGTCACAACGTGCGAGTCATACATACATTGTTATTTCCGCATTTTTTCTCTTCGCCTTGTGGCTTCTCTTGATGGTTGGCCGAATCCCTTCCTGCTCTCTCTATCCCCAAAACAACCGGAGACCAGCACGACTTTCCCTGACCTGAAACTTGGGCGTAGCCAGTCCGAGAGTGCTATCTGTCATCTTGGGGGAAAACGGCGAGGATATTATATGGGGGTTGGTTTGAAATATGAGAACAGAATGCGATTATATATGGGGGTTGGTTTGAAATATGAGAACAGAATGCGATTCGATATTTTTTATAACCTGAGTTCCGCTCACGTAATTCACCCAGCCGTCACTAATTACGATAGACTTCTTCCTTTCCACAGCCACTACTCACTAATGCTTTCCACCTCGGTATGTAAGTTGAATATACGCACAATCTTCACTAGTCATGTGACCAGAGGCAGCCAATCGTAGCAGTTGATATTAGTATTGTCGTCGCCGTCGTAATCATGTTGTCATAGTACATCACTTGGGTTGTTTTATCAACAGTACATCATTTGGGTTGTGTTTTTCAAACTTGTAGAAAAAGTAGAATCGGTAGCGGAGTCGGAAACTGAGGAGAAGAAAGACGTCGCTGTTGTTGTTACATCCGCCCCTGAATCACCACGTGAGAGCATGACCTCTCCAAAGGAGGGTGTGACATCACCACGTGAAAGTGTGACATCGCCACGTGATAGCTCTCCGACCTCTTCACCAGAGAGTGCCGTGAGTTCTCCGCGGGAAGCTAGTCCAGTACTGGAAAGTCCTCCGGCCAAGGAACCAGAACCAGAGACTGCTGGTAGGTGTCGTGTTCCCATGGATGTGTCGTCCATGTTAATCTTGCACTTGAATGCTAATATCCTGTACTGTTGGTTAGGTGGTTGAGAGCTGTATCAGTCAAGAAATGTAGATATTAGTTCATGTTTAGTTAAAATGTTTATGGCATTTTGTTGTTTTCTAGAATGGCTCAGTATTTTATGACTCCTGATTATAAGTGTCACTTTGCAATGTGTTTCGTATCTTCAGTGATGTTTTGGATGTGTCGCATAAATACCAGTGAACTCAGTAGCGTCGGCACTAAATAAGCACTGAAAATACACTGGGGAAATACACTGGCGCGTAATAACCAGAGTTCAGGATTCGATTCTCTAGGGTGATGAGCACGGTTTAAAATAGGCCAGAGTTCACGATACGTGGTGCTTAATTCTGATTTTTTTGTGTTGTGGTTTTACAGATGAGACTGGGGCAGAGTCTGATATCAGTGATACGGAGGGCGATGATGCCGATGCTGAACCAGGTAAGATGACTTTTGAAAACAGCTGTAACACGTGTTGTGTAGCAAGAAACAGCTGTAATACATGTTGTGTAGCAAGAAACAGCTTAACACGTGTTGTGTGGTAAGAACCTGCTGTAACACATGTTGTGGAGTAAGAATTAGCTGTAACACGTGTTGTGGAGTAAGAAACAGCTGTAACACATGTTGTGTAGTTGGATTTCATGCTCTTCACAGTCCATGTCCTAATGTCCATTATTTCTGTTGCAGATTATAGCAGCACCTCGGACACAGAATCTCGCACCGGGACTGGATCTGAATCGGACGTTGGCGCATACCTGGCCTTGAAATCGACCACCCCAACACTTGAACCTGTCATTGAGCACCCGGGATCTATCTCAACGATTATTGATAATAAACCACATGTCGATCTGTCCAGCATCCAGCTCAATAAGACACAGGTAAAAACCTCATTAGAATGTATCCGTACTTCGAAGTTTTAGTTTGTAATTGGGAAAACGAAAAAAAATTTGCGATCCGCCACAATAAAAATTGCGAAATGTGTTGTTTTTTTGGGAAATTTTTGCAAATCGCCAAAAAACATGACAAAACGTAACATTTACAGTCTTTTTTCGTTGTGCTCGAAACCATGCTGTCCACATTGTGACTGATTTTACGATTTTTTTCCCCTCTTCTCTCCAGGTAAAGGAGCTGTGTGAAGACGTCGCAGAACGTGACGACATTCAATCTGTCGTCGTCAGGAACGGCAAACTCGACGACAAGAGCATCGGGAAGCTGACCGAGTCGATCCTGGCCACGCCCTCGGAGGTCAAGGTCAGTTTTGTTTGATGTTTGATGTAACGTAGATTTAAATAACGTCTTAACCTTGATTCCGGCACGCAGTCGACTTAAGGAGAGCGCCAGGTCACGCAATGGAAATCAATTTGGCTAAATCAGGGAGAGTTAAATTCACCATTTTCCTATGTCCGATCTGTTCTGGCTGACGCTCTGAATTTAGTCGGCTGTGTGCGCTGTGTAGATTCCATTAATCTCCACTAGATGTGTCCTCCATTCTGTTACCAACCTCTTCATATTTCGTACAAAAATGTTTCAAATACACCTTGAAGCGTAAACGCATTAGCATTTAAATTTCGGCAACAAAGGCAATATGTAGTCTATTGCCAAGTGAAAATGAGTAAATATGCCCAATCTTATTTCATGGTTTACAGTATTCGAAATGTTGGGAGTGATCAGCTGTTGAAAAATGCTAAAAAGTAACCTCAAGGGGGGTTGGTCGTTCTCGTGGTTTTTAAACTGCTCAAGAGCATAATGAGCATAAACGAATCTCAGTTCTTTTGACTGTTTCCTTCTGTTGGTCGATCTCGTTCAAGGAAACGGGAAAACCTGTGTGGTTTTTAAACTGCTCAAGAGCATAATGAGCATAAACGAATCTCAGTTCTTTTGACTGTTTCCTTCTGTTGGTCGTTCTCGTTCAAGGAAACGGGAAAACCTGTGTGGTTTTTAAACTGCTCAAGAGCATAATGAGCACAAACGAATCACAGTTCTTTTGACTGTTTCCTTCTGTTGGTCGTTCTCGTTCAAGGAAACGGGAAAACCTGTGTGGCTTTTAAACTGCTCAAGAGCATAATGAGCATAAACGAATCTCAGTTCTTTTGACTGTTTCCTTCTGTTGGTCGTTCTCGTTCAAGGAAACAGGAAAACCTGTGTGGTTTTTAAACTGCTCAAGAGCATAATGAGCATAAACGAATCAGAGTTCTTTTGACTGTTTCCTTCTGTTGGTCGTTCTCGTTCAAGGAAACAGGAAAACCTGTGTGGTTTTTAAACTGCTCAAGAGCATAATGAGCATAAACGAACCTCAGTTCTTTTGACTGTTTCCTTCTGTAGAGCACCTTCTGAACCACTGTTGTAAATTTTATAAGATCATTTTTTGTCAACTTAACATGTAGATGTAAATATTAAATATTTGTTACTCGAATTGTGAACATGTGTGCTGCAGCAATCAACCTGGGAGTTCAGAAAGAAAATTCGTATCAAATTCCTTACATGTAGAAAGTTGATAAAGACTTGGCTACAGCCTGCGATATAGAAGAGACATGTGTTATTCAAAGTCACCAGACTGGTGATTATTGACACCAACTATAAATACTACAAATATTGAACGTCTCTGCAATAAAAACTGCCAGCCTTAAGTCAACAACTTACTTGCAACATGAACTAAGCAACTTTGGCTCTGTTGGGGAAATCTCATTGATTACAGCATACAGTTCCACCCTAAAATTACTTTCTATTCTACAGCATATGTCATTTCTCATTTTACGTAACACCCTGTAGATAGTGCTATCGCGTCCTTGACCCTAACCCACTATGGCCTTGACCCCTCACTGTACCTACTGACCTCTGGTGTTGCCCACATTTCACCAATGTTCGTGTCTTGAGAAGATCATTTGTTTGTCTGTGTCTAGATTGTCTTCGATGAACAGTTGGCCTACCAGCGGCGGCACATTTGTCAAGCAAGGGCATCAGCCTTTCGGCTTGGTATAAAATCCCATGCCCAAGTTGTGGATCGGCTTGTTGTAGTTGGGTGTCTGCTTAGCTAAATGTGTCCTGGTATAATCCCTGTATAACCAGCTTGGGTGTGTACAATGTAGTTGGCTTCTGTACCAATGTCTAATTCAATGTCATGTGATAAACTTGTCCAATTTTTAAAAATTATTAATCAGTTCTCAAGTTCTGCAGGCCTAATCCAAGAGTTTGGACTTTTCTCGGTACAAATAATAATAAATTGTCTTATGCCCACCAGGATTGAGCTTCAAAATCAGTACTGTAGGGCAGTAGGAATTACTTGTTGGGCAAAAACTTTGCTTCGTCAGCACGTTAGAAAAAATCTTGGACCCTTTCCATGCTGCTTGCAAACATGATTTGCCTTGCCTGGTCTCTTCCATTCTACAGTTGGCAAATCATGTTTGCCAAGTCAGGGTTCCTCTGCACGGGTGTAGATGGCTCCACCATAGCAACCGCAAATAATTATGCAGCTCCTCCTTTAAATTGGGTTCAACATAGGGTTCCGAAGGGTTTTCGAAAGTACATTTCTATTAGGAATTAAAGAAGTTTCTGTGTGAAAAAGTTAAACAAATTGATAAACAAATATGGCCGGTTTTTCGGTTCGTGGGCACACCTGGTTTCTCACCCCCAGTCCTCTCTTTTCTTGCTTCTAGATGCTTAATTTCAACCTAAATCGGATCACACCAGAGGGTGCTAAACATGTATCCACCATCGTGAAAGAGCGCCCCAAGATCCAGGTCTTGTTGTAAGTATTAGAATAGTCGGTGGCGAATAGGGAGCGCTACGGCCAACGCACTTCTGTCTGATCTACTATTTTGCCTTTTTTTTAGCTGGTGGTGGAACTCGTTAACTTTATTCTGTATCATACAGTCAGCTATTGTAAAAAAGCCCTATCTCCTTCCCTCTTTTTTTTGGTTGAGGTGCATGCCATTCTGAATCTCTTTTCAACAGTACCTATTACTGAAATTTAGACTTGTAAGTTTACATACATGTTGTAAATATATTCCTAAAAATCATCACCATTTACAGTTCTGGCTAAGTGTGATTTTAACTGTACGATTCTGACTGCTGAAAATATTTGCTTATAACAGGCTACAAAATCACTTGGCTTTTGCTATTTTCACCATAATCATAATCAATGGAACAGACACCGCTGAAAGTTTTGACTTTTGGTCGAAAAGTCTTACAAGGCATAATTTTTCAAAACAAGTTTGTTGATATTAAACTTGCGGTATGCTTTAACTTGGCTTAAGTCTTATGGGCTAAGATAAAGAAAATTATGCCGAGTTAGTAATAGTTTACACACCAGCATTGGTAATGGTGACTTAATTTGTTTTCAATGGCTCAGGGCCATGACAAAAGGTGTGAAAATTTGTCTCGACAGTTTTTGAAAACAATGGTTTAGAAAAAAATAATTTGTGAAACATTTGATTTTTGATGTTTTCAACATTTTTTCAAACATTTTTCTAGGCTACACGGTAATCCTCTTGGCGATGATGGCGTCAAAGAGGTCGTAGATGCTGTAGAGTACTTGAAGATCGCCGCCGAGCCGAAGCCCCTGTCACCTGTGAGTGACGTCGGGTCTCAAGAGAGCACGCGTAGCGTCGAGTCAGAAGAAGGGACACCGATACGTTCGGCTGCCAAGGATCTCGTTAAGGGCGTCATGGACGACGTGATGCGGTCACCGTCTTTCCAAGAATTACAACCGGGCCAGAAATTTGAACTGTTACAGATTGATCTCGGCGACACCACGATGGGCAATGCGGGTGCGTCACATGTGGCGCGTATGATCGCTTTTGATACGCCAATCAGCACGCTCAATCTGACGGGCAACATGAATATCAAACGGGCAGGTTGGCAGAGCATATCCGAAGCGCTAAAACACAACACACATCTCCGAGTCCTCACTTTGGACTATACCATGCTCGGGGACGAGGGGGTGGAAATTCTCGCCGAAGCCTTGAAACAAAACACCACGCTGCGTACGATAGATCTGGAGGGGAATTTCATCAGCGATAAGGGCGGTGACGCGATTCTTGATCTGTTGAGTGTCAATAAGTCTATTCAAGATGTCACGGTTATGCCCGGTAATAAATTGAGCGAGGAAAAGCAGTCACAGATCAAAGATGCGCTCGATGCGAGGAAGTCGTCGTGAAGCTAGTCACTTGCAATCATTTTGCCGAGTCAGCTAATATCATTCATTTCAAGTTGAAAAAAATTGTCTGCTGGGCTTGGAGTATGCATCAAGTGAGGGGGGGGGGGGGGTCTTCATGGGTTTCTATAGCATGTGATAACTAGTTGGAATGTCATTTGATAAGTACCTACTGCTTCACACTTAGGGGGGAGGGGGCGGGCTGCCAACCCATCAGTGCTTTTAGTATTTAGTCCTGAACTCTTTGGAAATGGTTCCTGATGCCACTTATGTGGAGTTGGCAGCTCGGGGGCAGGGGATGTTTACATTCAAGGCCTTTCTTGTTTAACCTCGTGACAAATAACGCTGGTGTAATTTGCCCCATAACAGCGCTGGTGTAATTTGCCCTCATAACAAAGCCGGTGATCTTTACCCTTCCTGATAACACAGGGTCGATTAAAAATCAAGTCATTCTGTGATAGGTTGTGTTATTTTTAGCGCAAAGGACAATGATCTGTAAGCCGAGATGATAACCTGTTGACGAGGTTTGTGATGTAACCTGCTGACAAGGTTGATCATGTGATACTTCTACAAGTTTCCTGCGTTCGCCGGATTAGAATTTGCATATTTGAATGAGGTGAATTGAATACCAGCGTTTCAGCTGGTATTCTGCAGGAAACGATGTTCTTTCCTGGATCTCATCTTATTATGTGTTTATTTAGAGACATTTTTTTTATTTGTTTACTGCATATTTATTCATCTGTCCTAAGTCAATTATAGATTGTATTAGCGACTGTTGATCAAGAACTATAGGCTTCTTCATAAGTAAATGTCAATATCCTGGTACATCCTGTTGATGACGTATATTAACGTCATTCGGCATGGAAGGTATTGGTGTGAAAGACGTAATTTTACGTCATCAGGCACTCAGGCGTTAAGAATGTACAAGAACAGTGACAATTTAAAGGGCACAATCCTTGTGTTTTTGCTGTAAGTTTTTGATATAAACTTCAATCATTCCATGCCTGTGAATTCATTATCATTTTCAAATGAATATATCTCACTACAGCCAATGTAAGTTCACCTTACATGTGATTTGTGATCTGTTAATTTCCAAATGTATGCTAATTATTTGATTATCGTAATCATTTCTAGGTTTATGGCATTCATGAACTTGTGACCGATGATGCATCAAATGAATTCCTATAATACACTTTTAAGTTAATTTGTTATATTGCTGTCCAAATTTATGAATTTCCGTCCATTAGATTCTATTCTTTACGATTTAGTCTAGCTTTTATCAATTACAGTCCCAATCACAATTGACATCCCTAAATTTGTGTATGTTGTGCGCAATGTCCACCTATTGCACAGTAAGATCTTTGTATGTTAGGCATAAGATATGCGAACCTTCATGATGATATGTATATGTGACCAGTGTTGAAGGCCTACGCCGTTCGTTAAACATTTTGAATTTGTAATTGAATTTGAAAATTTTCAATTGCATAAATACATACTAAATATAAATTTCAGCATTGCCTTTGTGTAGACAGATGTACACATACTATGAATACCAAGTTTCAACAAATTTGTATTTTAGACTATTTCGTACTAGTGTTTATTATGTAGCCATTATATTCGTTTTGCATAAACTGATGAGTAAATGATGATAACAAAAAACATTTTATTTAGTTATTCATTTTATTCCTACATGTTGACAGTAACAGCCTGAATTTCATTCGAGGTGTCTCTATACATGTTGGTGCGATGTGAAAAATACGGTAGGGTACAAAGATTACACTTTATTTTGATTTAACGGACAGGCCAGCCAGGTAATCACATCTATCATTTTCTTCGCTCAAATACAGTAGTCTCGTCTGTCCCCATCATTAAAATCTCTTTAAGTATTTTTGCAGTGTCATTAGTTTGGACCTCATATAGCTGCCTAATCTCATCTACCTCGAGTAGAAATGAATGTAGTTATCAGAATGGATCACGGGTGTCACTGTTGTTTCACTATAGGTTCTGGGCTTATGCTTATCAATTTTGGGACTACAGATGGTTAACTTTTGGAGCAGCAAGTGGTTAAATTGAGGGTGATGCCCCCCCCCCCCCCGCGGGGTTATGCTCATTAATCCTAAGTTGTCCACAAATCAGGCTTATGTTTCTCCCCACAGTTGATCGACTACCATTAGAGAGGTTGAGATCGGGACTTGTCACGGATCCTTATACACATACGGATAGAAATGTACCCAAAATTCGTCCTCTTTCTACCGAGTTTTATCCGTATACGTATAAGGCCTGGCAGTCCAATGCAAACTCGCCCCAGTGCCGAAATAAAAAAATTTCAGACACTGGAATTGATCAAGTGCCGCCATCTTGGATGCCAGCATCCCGAGATTCAGGGTTTTGACAATCCTACGTCATAAACTGTGTCGCCACGGATGACAGATTTCGTGTCAAATATATATGAACTGACATTTTCAACGTACCCCCGAAACTTCAACGCGGTACCTCTCCCATATCGCAGTGATTTGATCTTAGAAATATGGCTGCGCGATGTGTGGTTCAAGCTCGAATAGTATTGAGTTCGCGGGTTAAAGTTTTTGACCACGATGTTTTTTTAAAATTGGGAGCCCCAAAACCACATAAGTCAACAAACTGGACTGAAACTTCAATCCTTATCTTCATTTTTCAGAAGCCAGTGGAGGAGGCTCGAAAGGGCATCAAGGGGCATAAGAAGGCTTACGGTATACGCGCGTCACAAACTGCTGCCGCCGCAGCCAAAGACACCTAGAAATTTACAATTTTATGAAGAATTACTGTATAATAATAATAATAATAATAAAATTGTTATTTATATGGCGCAACTTTCCAGAATTAGTCCTGTTCGAGTGCGCCCTCCCGTCTAGTTGTAGTATTGACTATAGAGTTCTGTTTTTATCTGTCCCCTGAATGCATTGTAAGTATTGTTTCTAATGTTACTGTTTAGGCTATTCCATAGCCTAGGGCACTCCTGGAGAAAGCTCGGCCTCCAAACTTATCAGTGTTGAACCGTGGTTCAATGAGGAGAGCCTGAGCTTCTGATCTCAGGGGTCTGGCTGGTGAGTACAGTTTTAGCAGTTCTGTCAAGTATGCTGGCGCACTGCCATTGATACATTTGTGGACGAGCGTTAGAATCTAAAACTCTATTCGTGCTCAGTAGGTAGCCAGTGAAGCTCCTTTAGAAATGGCGTAATGTGATCACGTCTTCGAACTCGCATGACCAGTCGCGCGGCATTGTTTTGGACCACTTGTAGCTTCTGCAAGAGTTCCTCGTTGATGTTAAACAGCATATCGTTGCAATAGTCTAGCCTTGATAAGACTAACGCTTGGGCGAGTGTTCTGGTGGCATCCTTCATTAGGTAGTTTCGTGCATTTGCGATGTTGCGTAAATGGAAGTTTCCTGAACTAACAACTGAATTGACATGAGGCCTCATTGAGAGTGACGAGTCAAAGAGAACTCCCAGGTTTCGTAACCGGACCTTTGGCAACACTAACTGTCATCCCAGCGACAGAGATTGATTCTATACACAATGCCAATAGACGCTGCTGCGTGCCAAACAGCTGAATCTCAGTTTTAACTGAATTCCCTTTCAAGAAATTTTTCTGTGAGCCAGTCCTGTATGGACCACAGACATGTTTCAACTTGTGTGCAGACTGTATATAAATATTACAAATAGAAATTATCATACAGCTGGTTAAATGGTGAAACCACGCATTGATTTGAAACTGAACTCGGTGCAACCTTAATATATAATACCGGTACGTGACCTATAAAAGCTACTTGTATACAGTTTTTACATAAAACAGGGAGCTTGCGCCAATCTCGTCCCCAACAGTACAATATATCTGGCCGAGCCTGCGGTATTGAATATCGATCTCCTTTTCGATTTTTTACCCAAACGGACCTCAACTTCGAGATATTTCTGCGTCTAACCAACCACTAAACTTCACTCTCGTGCAACGGCCGCAACATTCTCGCTGGATGTGGTTTATAATTTGATAACGTTCTCCACTTTGTGATATAGGCCCGATAGGTTGCTAATTGGACCGCTGTACAAATCCTGTTTTACAAATATTCCCCGTCAAGGTTATAGGGGTACTCGTCACGCAACACTTCTCATTTCATGCAGTTTCATAACATACTTGCACTACATTTACAGTTCAAGATCAGATTTATGACGGAATCTGGATGGAAGTTTGATTTGTCGACAACGCACACCACGACTTCATCATATAGGACAGCACGAATTCGTTAGATTTTTGCTGGGTTGTTTCTGTCGACTCGGAAACATGAGGTAGGTGAAGAGAGACGCCGGTGTATTTTAGCAAAGTGAGAAGGGAAAGTCCGGGGAACATAAAAGTTCTTAAAGGGGTACACAATTCGTAATTACTTGTGGTCCAGTTAAATAGATCCATTAATACACAATGCCGTAGGCCCTAGTGTAGTTATTATGAATACAAATTTGTTTAAACTTAGTATTCATAGTATTTGTATATCAGTCTACACAACGGCAATGTTGAAATTTATATTTGATATGTATTTTCGCAATTGGACATCTTTAAATTCAATTACAAATTCAATTTTTTTAACGAACGGCGTTGGCTGTGCATAATAACTGCAGTACGGCATTGTGTATGACTGCATTTCTATTTTCCTGGACCACTAGTAATTACGAACGGGGTACCCCTTTACATGCATTAGAGAGGTTAAGATTTGATCCGAGAACGAGGTGACGTCCTCGTTGTCGCTGGTCACGACGCTGAAATGCGGTTAAGAAAAATTACGTCCGAGTTGCTAGTCTGATGCTTCGTTGGTAGATGGCGCGCCGATTTGTAAACATAGCAGACGACGCAAAATACTTGACTTGCCAAACTCAGCTCGACGCCGAACTGCAGCGCCACTCGCGGACAAAGATAAAACAACTCGACATTTTTTTCACCGGTTTTCTCGCTGCGCATGCGTACCAGCGTCATCTTTTGTTGATTTCCGCTGGTACGCATGCGCAGCGAGAAAACCGGTGAAAAAAATGTCGAGTTGTTCTATCTTTGTCCGCGAGTGGCGCTGCAGTTCGGCGTCGAGCTGAGTTTGGCAAGTCAAGTATTACTTCCGGGTTTACGCTCTCGCATACAAAACCGCTTTATTTAAGTAGACTGTCATGGTTGATGCACCATTTTAGACGAGAATCCTAACGATGAGGACAATATCCTTCTTGGCCTGGCGTTGGGAGGGTTTTTTGATGATAGACTCAAGAATGATGCCAGCCACATCGATCACAGGAGATTCGATAGATTCGACCTGGACACTTTCTCAGTGACTCAGAGGCCGAGTGCAAGCATTTCTTTCGGTTCCAAAAAGATGACATCCCTCGACTGTGTCATGCCCTTTTGATCCCAGATCAGGTAGTGACTGGAACGAGTGCCACTGGTGAAGAAGCCATGGCAATCACACTCCGCCGCCTGGCCTTATCCCAACAGATTGGTAGATTCCATTCGGTACTTCGGGCGTGCAAGGAGAACTCTCCAATCTCTCTCCATGATATTTTGGTTTGCCAGCATAAACACACGATATTTTCGTTCAACTACGCCTCATGTCCTTCAAACTTCGCACGTGTGTTCGGTACATGCTAGGTAGACACATCACAGTAACAAAATTTATCTTTATCGATGGGAAATACTGATAATTCAAACTCGGAAAGCGCTTACGACTTCGACGGCCTCAAGTCGTTTTCACGTCCGAGATCGCCACAGACGTGGAGAAACCCCACTGAAAATGATGACGTCACGCACAAAAAGGGAATCGCCTCGTTAGCTATGGCAGGAGAAGAGACTAGAAAAGCAGGTCCAGGACAGATTGCCGCGAAAATTTATAAATAGTTCGGGAAACTTATAACATCCTCTTGCAGCATCCTCTTGCAAACAGGGCCTACTCCTTACGCATCTTTCTGATTGAGGGAGTAAACATATCGAGGCCACATATCGAGTGATCGATGGCCGGATTTGTCAGGATGTCAAGCCAGCTTCCCAAACTATTTATAAATTTTCGCGGCAATCTGTCCTGGACCTGCTTCTCTAGCCTCTTCCGCTATGGCAGAAGAAGAGAGAAACAAGCGTAAGCGTAAGATGGTGAACCTATCGCTGTGACCGTCGTTAACTTAAATTTTTGCGGAAAAGCGCCACCAAACGTCTATTCGAGTTATTAACAAAAAGCTTAACCACGACAATATATGTCTATTAAGCGCCACCAAACGTCTATTTGAGTATATGTTTGGAACGACTTTAGAATTCCCGATAGGAAGTATAGGTCTAAGGGGCGAATGAATACCGAATAATGAACAAGTAGCCTAACCCTAACCCTAACCCTTTAAACCGATTCACAACTTATATAGTGCGGAGGAACATCCGATCGGTAATTCTTAAGTTTAGCCTTATTTGAGATACGACACAATATGTTTATTTCAGGTACGTCTCCGTTAAAACGAGCGCCACCAAACGTCTATTCGAGTCATAACACGACATAGTAAAATGTCTATTTGAGACAACCTCTATTTATGCGGAAATAACCGCCCATACCCCTGTGCAAAAGTGGCTGCCGGCTGCAGACAATCCCTTATAACATGCACACGTGCATATAGCCTGACATTTACAAAGGAGTGTGCATGGATCTCTCGCTCTGGAGATCATGTTGTTTCAACTGGAAGAGCAGGACAACCGGTAAATATTGCGGCCAATATTTGTGTCAGAACTAGGCCTACTGTGATCAGGCATGGATTACGATCGCTATGATTCAGATTTATGCCTAATATCTACGCAAAATCAAGACCAGAAATCACCTTGGGGCCAGTGCCAGAGTGCAATGGAGTGCCAGTGCCAGAGTGCCAGTGCCAGGTTTTGAACCGGACATAAAAACTGCGGCATGAAGGTCTATTGAGAACTGTAATCATTTTTCCCCGATCGATATAATAGCGAGAACATGAAATTGCCTTAGTGCTGGAGCGTTTGGCTCATGGCCATCGCCCCGATCTGCTGGTTTTGAACTTTTGGCCCTTCAAGCATATACAATTGCCGCGTTGAGAGCTGATATTCAAAGACACATTTAGAGGCATAATGCTCATTCCTGATGTCGGTCAGTAATTATGATGTTTAGACCATTCTTGATGATATCACTACAAAAAATAATTTAGAATTTTTCCTCCTTTTGTGCAATTTTTAAAATGAAAACTAGAAGGGAAGGTGACTGGGCAGCTGACAGCTGGTTAATATTGCCCTTGATAATCAATGGTCCTTTAACTGATCTGATTAATAATGGAAAAAACTCGGCCAACTCATGTTCAACGGGTAAGTATTACAGTGCTGTTTTAATGGATTTTAATTCGATCAACTCGACAGCGAGGCCAACGCTACCTCCATTAGGCCTATTCTCCTTATAACATAGTCAGATAAGTTTCAGTGATAACTCAGACAAATGATGTATGTAATATTCTCATCATATTCTCATGACCACAAACATCATAGCGAATACACCCCGGAGAATCAATTTGGGGGGAATACGAACATCTTCTCATGCCTTCCAGTTTGCCTGTCCTGGGAAAGGAAAATTTATTTGTAGCCCGTGTAGGAGAGGTTTTCACGAAAGTGAAAAATCTCAAAAACCATAAGGATTTTTTCATATTACAACCCATATAATAAATAGTGAAAGTTTCCCTAAATCAACGCCTTGAAATCTTCGCCATACTGGACTCCAATGCAGTACACTGATTTGGTCATCCTGATCGTCCTTCCTCTGTACCCTGGATGTGTTGTTTCTCTTTCAGATCGACACTTTCGTACCTTGCCCTGGTCCTGACCTCGCTCATCGTGCTGACGGTATATCTGCTCATCCACGATGAAGCGGCAAAGGGAAGGCCGCTCTACGCAATGAAAAACCGCCTAGGATTAGGAAAGCACGGTAAGTTTAATAGGCGCGTCGCAAGCAAAAATGCGAAAGGCAAATTTGACAGGAACCCCAATTGGACCTGATTTGCTATGCGCACGCGATCGAGGATGCAGACACTTTTGATTGGGTAAGTCGATCGGAACAACCCGAGATCTATATCCTGAATAACGTGTGCCGTCACACGATTCGTTTTACGTCACAGATTAGCTTCCTTCTGACTCAGTGATTGGTTAAAAGTGTTGCTGATGTCCACTGTGTTGTACGAAAGGTTCTGGAAAAAAGATTTCGCGCCCCGCCGACTCGGGCCTTTGCGAAGGAACCAGGAGGTTGGTTCTCCCGGAATTAATTACAGTTTTCTTTACAGGTAAGCCAGTCACAACAGCTAAAAGGAAACCCGTTCGTATTCTCTGTTGGATTCTGACAATGCCCACACACTACGCAACCAAAGCAATTACCGTGAATGAAACCTGGGGAAAGAGATGTAATCGTCTGCTATTCGTCTCAACGCCATCCAATCAGACGACAGATCTACCAATAGTGACCTTCAACCTGAAGGAGTCGAGGTCAATACTGACCAATAAAACCATGCTCGCATTTGAATATGTCTATAAGAACCATTTCGACGAGGCTGATTGGTTCATTAAAGCGGATGATGATACCTATGTCATAATGGAAAACCTGCGCCATCTTTTAAAGGACACCGATCCGGAGAAAAGGATTCATTTTGGCCATCAGTTCAAGGTGAAGAACGAAACTTGGTTCAGCGGTGGATCGGGGTATGTTCTAAGCAAAGCCGCGCTGCGGCGCTACGTGACTCTCGGGCGGAATAACAACACGCTGTGCCCGTGGAAAAACTCGGAGGACTTCTACATGGGCTACTGCATGGCTGCTTTGGGCGTTACCAACGGCAACACAGGAGATAAAAGCAGAAAACCGAGTTTTCTTCCTCTTGATTTCGGGACACACCTGTCCAACATAGCTGCAGTCGACTGGTATAAAAGCTATTCAACGTCTGCCATAGAAAATGGCGACAACTGCTGCCACAAATACTTGATTTCTATCCACTACGTGTCACCATTAGAGATGCATAAATTGGATTGGTTGATTTATCATTTAAGACTGCATCGTCCCTCCTCCCGGCGTCGCGGAGACAGGGATTTCCTAAATCTTTGAAACCCCCCATATATCTACGTACGCACTATGCGTATACATAGACACATATAATGTTTTCCGGAGTAGTGCAGCGGGAAGTGCGGCTGAATAATATTTGTGTTGGCAAAACCTTTTTAAAGGTTTTTCAGCACAAAAACCTCAATTTCATCAACAACCATAACACAGACCAAATAAGTTTATATACATGTACTATAACAGTAGTTCATTTCCATTTCCATAAGTTTACAATAATGTATAAACACAAACCCGAAGAAATTTATATACTATAGTTCATCTCCAGTTCCTTAAGTATATACACTGTATATATATGTACTATTTTGGCACTTATTATGAGCTCTGACTAACTATCACCCGCCCCACAAACCCCAACTGGACCAAACACAATTCTTTCCTGATTTTTGCATTGAATTTGTAATGATCAAGAGACTGCCTAAAACGGCCGCTGCTTTCATTTTGGTCCACCCTGGATACATCCATCGTTAATGTTGCATGGGCTAAATGTACCCCGTCTCGGATGACACCTCCATCCGTTTCTTCAGTATGTTCTGGGCTGCTTCTTCCTTTCGTTGTTTCTCCGCATTTCGTCTCTCGTACAACGGTCTGAAAAGAAAGAAATAAGATTTGTTCGAAGGACCGATGTGGTAATTCAGTGGCAGTTATTACCAAACTGTAAGCTGCCAAAATAAACTTTCTTTTGCCGATAGGAAGAAAAATTGAAAAAGCCAAAAACCTTTGAAATTGTCATCTCGTTGGAAGGGTGCCATGTCATGAATGTTGCACCCCTTAATTTCTATTACACATTTATGTATGTTTCTCCAATTACAAAACATTCATCATGTATACGAGAATTTTCGAGATTGATCCGAATAAAGTTATTTCCTTAAATATGCATGTTGATTTTTGTTATATATATCTCTTCATTTAAAGTCAGCACGATAGCATTTAGTTTGCCCGCGAGGCCGGCGAAACGAGCTCACATCTTTTGTAGAAGGATGGGCTTGCCGATCTAAACAGCATTGAGAGGTTCAAATGGCATTATTTCATGTTTCTATGCATTTTTAGGACTGATTCCAAGGTTTATCACTGGTTCCAAGCGTTATCACCTACCGATCCTTATACACATACGGATAGAAATGTACACAAAATTCGTCCTCTTTCTACCGAGTTTTATCCGTATACGTATAAGGTATGGCGGTCCAATGCAAACTCACCCAGTGCCGAAATAAAAAAATTTCAGACACTGGAATTGATCAAGTGCCGCCATCTTGGATGCCAGCATCCTGAGATTCAGGATTTTGACAATCCTACGTCATAAACAGTGTCGCCAGTTTACACTGTAAATCTTATTCAGGCCGAATTAGTGCTACTATCTCTCGTAAAGCGTTTATTTTATTAATTACAAAATATGAACTTTATATATAAAATTTGACACTTAAAGGGAAGGGCCCGCCAAAAAATGGGGAGTTTTGGACGGCCCGGTCAAAACCTTAGGCGGGAATAAGGTTTCATTGATAAATATAAGCAGTTTCAAGGACCCCAAAACACTTGCAAGGTTTAAGAAATACTGGTCTGTCACTGGTTTACGTTTTCTCATCATCAACATACTCTCATCTTGAAAAATAAGACAATATTTACGACCGATGCGACCAATTTTTACTTCCATTTTGCAACATTATCGTTAACGCGCCCCTTGCAGATTCGTAAGGTACTACATGTATTTGGATGTTTTGCGACAAACTGCCTAGTCCAGTTTCTTCGCTTGCGGATAAACGAATAAGTTACACTGCCGTTCCTTAATGTTGGAATCGAAGGACAGAGGAAAGGCCTACTATATTCATCTGATGTTGCTAAGTTCTTTTTTGGAGTCTTCAAGGCCTAGCCTTCCGCTGCCAAATACAGTAGGCTATCCCGATGAAAACTGATGCGCCCAGGTATGTGTAACGTTACTCATGAAAGCATACATCACATACACGGCGTTTTGTATGGTATCGCTATATAGTATATCATGTTCGTATCGTAATCAGTCCTCTTTCTAAGGTTATTTGGTTTCCATGGTTTCCACGTCCCCACCTGACTCAAAGTCCATATATATGTACTACTATTCTTTGCATTCTCCACCTTTTCTTTGCTAAAACATCACTTCTATTACTATTGACGATGTAACATGTCCTAACTGCATTCCGCTATCATCGCCGACTTCATTCATATACCAGAAGACTGGCCTCTGTGTAGCCGATTATGTAACCCATAGTGGAAACAGCTGACAGCACCCAGGGGATCCACGTGCTGCTCGCGAATTTTCAACTCGTAGTGAACAAAAAGTTGTAAAGTTATGTAAATAAGCTTCCTTATATGGAACTAGTGACGTCACACAGTAGTTTGTAATTTCGCTACAGATGTCACTACTGCCCTCGGTTGTAGGCGATTCAATCTCTTTTTAACAAGTGGATTTTAAGATGATTGTACGGAGAAGTACAAACGCAGCGTAGGGCATCGCGGGCTTTGTGGTGATGCGATAGCCTCACACAGCAATAAGAAAGAAGCTTTCCTGATCTACATCCGCGGTACTGCCTTTCAAGATGGTGGCAACTTACCAGTTCTAGAGGCGTTGCAAGGAACGAAGATTGGGTCCAATGCGGTCACAATGACCTTATTCCCGCGTTCAACGCTATTTCTTTCCCGTTGAACGGGAATTGCATTCCTGTTGAACACCATTTAGTTTCGTTAAAAGCTATTCAACGCATTGCGTTAACCAGTAATTGAACGTTGAATGTCATTTAACGGTTTCAAATTGTGCCATAACGCCACGTAATCAATGTCATGGTTATTTAATATCACGTGAACCCTAAATCATTAATAGTCGTGAGCTTCCTCTCGCCTGTATGGCAAGCCGTTTGCTTCAAAAAGTCGAAATGATTTTTTTTCTAGTCGAAATGATTTTTTTCCGGTCAAGATATTTTTTTTCAAGTCAAGAAAAAAAATTTGGAATTAAATTTTTTTTTCAAGTCGAGATATTTGTTTTTCTTCTCATTTAACTTATTGAAGTTGAATCAATTAATAAAAATTTCACTGCGAGAAAAAAATGATTATAAAAATAAAAATAGTGTTTGTAAAATATAATAATGATACATAAAAAATACCGAAATAGTGTCGAAAGTAAAAATTTCATACTCGAGTAAAAATTTCATACTCGAGAAAATAATCAGTCGAGCGCAACAAAAATATTGAAAAAAGTCCACTTAAAAAAAAAACTTGTATAATTGAAAAAAAATGTGTAAACTTGAAAATACTAATCTCAACTTTTTGAAGAAATTTCTTGACTTGAAATATTTTTTCTTGACTTGAAAAAAAAAATCTCGACTTGAAAAAAATCATCTCGACTTTTTGAAGCAAACGGCTTGCCATACGCCTGTCAGATGGTCAATTTAGAGGTCCAGTAAGCTGGGCAGGCAAGATAAAGTTACACGTAGTCGCCAATAGGGGTCGCTCACATCTCACAGTACGTCGAAATGATTTACGCTTCTACGAGGAATATATTTAGTGCTGAATCTGACATGACCCAGTGCCCTATACTGTGTAGACCTATATTAGTCACTTGAAGATGGCCAAATAAGCTTTTCTGCTCCTGCCTATTATAGTCCCCGTTTAAATAGATATTTTAACGGAATTACTGTTTAAGGAATCTTAATGCTGTTCAACAGGAATGGAATTCAAGTTCAACGGTGAACGGGAATAGGTTTATGTGACCTTATTGGTACACTGACAGATGATGCCATCATGAAATTTGTAATACGGCCGATCGATTAATTTTGGCGACATATGGATGTTCAATTGCCGCAGCTTTTCGATGACCAATCCCTTGAGTGACTGCTGTGTACACTGGACACATTTTAGGGTGCAAGTGGATACCACACAAGTGTCAAATGTCAATAGTGTACACAGGGTAAACATTTTCTCGACACAAGTCGCCACATTTGTGTCCACTTGTCGCAAATAAATTGAAATACAATTATTTGGACACATGTTTCAAAATGTATCCAAGTTCTGACCAATCAGAAATCAGCTTCAAGTCAGCTGATCTACCTGTCATGTGACTTGGACAAGATTGCAGCCACCATGGATTGGAGATTAAGTACGACAGAAGAGCTCATAAAGGTTTGGAAATGTTGTCACTGTTTATGGGGACACCAAGCCAAAATTAGATAAGGACAAGAACCTGAAGAAAGGTGACAACGACTCAGCAGGGTTGCCAGAAATTGGACGGTAAACTAAGAAGCCATTGCCAGGAAAAAGAACAAGTACGAGAAGGAAACTTGAGGACGGAAAATAATCTTCTTGAGAGAGCCGCAGTGGCCATTGAAAAGGCTACTAGGGATGGAGAAGAAAATGTCCCAAGCAATAATGGGGATGATATCTTTGGCCAATATGTTGCATTTGAGTTGAAGACTGTAACAGATGAAAGGATAAAAAAACTCCCACAACAAATTTTTTCCTCTTTGTAGGAGCCATGTTTCTTCAGGAAATATGCTTTCCCGCTCATTTTTTTGGACACATCTAGCAAATCCAAACATGTATCCAAACTTGTTTGTGTATACAAGGCCTATTTTTTGTGTCTGGTTTTGTCCACTTGTGTTGTGTCCGGCTGCTTCCTGAAATCTTGCTAGTGTACACAGAGCTTAACATGTAGACACAATCGATTTGACATTTTCGGGGTGATTCAATATTTTTGCTCAAATTGCGTGGGCGAAGTAAATGTCGATCGGCACTCGCACCGATTATCATATCGAGCCGGATGCCAAAATGAGGGCAATGTCCAGGTACATTGTCCGAGTTCTTGACACGGATGACAGATTTCGTGTCAAATATATATGAATTGACATTTTCAACGTACCCCCGAAACATCAACGCGGTACCTCTCCCATATCGCAGTGATTTGGTCTAGGAAATATGGCTGCGCGATGAGTGGGCTAAATTCGCGGGTTAAAGTTTTTGACCACGATGTTTTTCTTAAATTGGGAGCCCCAAAACCACATAAGTCAACCAACTGGACTGAAACTTCAATCCTTTTCTTCATTTTTCGCGCCGAGATGCCGCCCAGGATTTGTAAACCGGGAGACGGGCAGGCATCGGCGGAGAAGCCAGTG
Organism: Lineus longissimus; assembly: GCF_910592395.1. NCBI lineage: Eukaryota > Metazoa > Nemertea > Pilidiophora > Heteronemertea > Lineidae > Lineus > Lineus longissimus. The sequence continues at coordinate 2,839,570 of NC_088326.1, forward strand.
GAGGAGGAACGAAAGGGGATCAAGGGCACAAAAAGGCTTACACGCGCGTCACAAGCTGCTGCCGCCGCAGCCAAAGACACCTAGTAATTTACAATTTATGAAGAATTAATTACTGTATATATGATTATTACAAATAGAAATTATCATACAGCTGGTTAAATGATGAAACTAAGCACTGATTTGAAACTGAACTCATGTTGGGTGCAACCTTAACAAGCCTATCGGCGTCTGATTCACAATGTGGTTTGTGAGGAGTGTCATAGTCGTCAACAGTGTAGCTTACGTATTTCGAAGACCAGTGGAATTGGCGGCGTCAAATTATTAGTGAAATTTATAATTTACAAATTACATATTACAAATCGTTTATTGAAACCGTGTAAAAAGTTACATTTTACATAAGATGAAAGTACAATGACCGTAAGTGCAGTGTGGACACATTCGGTAAGAAGAAAGAGTGGGAGAAGATTGGTGATCATAAATGAGGTATGTAGTATTCAGCAGTGTTGACCTACACGGTTCTAATATGAAATATGCCACACGTTGGGAGCATGCAAGGCCTAGTACAATACACCATCATCACAATCAAATATTTCAATAATACACTGTCAACGAGAGTGAATGTTCAACCATCATCACGTGCATTGTAGTGTACATCCCCCATGACGGCTTGCGCCCCGCTGTTATCGAAACACCGTCACCCCTTCGAACGGATTACGAAAAGAGGAAGAAGCAGGTCCGCATTTATCGAAATATTGCTAAATATAATTGTCAAAATTTTACAATTTAGAACGGATTGCGAAAAGAGGAAGAAGCAGGTCCGCATTTATCGAAATATTGCTAAATATAATTGTCAAAATTTTACAAATCACCTATCACAAAAAGAAATAATGATGCAATTACCCAAAATAGATGAGATTTGACCACTGGTATAATTCCGCCATCTTGGATATCGGCATCGTCACCACCACTTCAAATTCTAAAGTCTTATTCAGGCCTAATATGTGTCACCTGCTGTGGTAAAATGGCTTGTTTTATCAATAAATAACAAAATATGATCTTTGTAAATAAAATCGGAGATCTTCTGGTGTGTTTTTATGTGAATTTATTACGAACTATCAATGCAGCGCAGGGCAGCCATCGTTCTCAGGCGTAGTGGCGATGCGATAACCTTTTTACATATCCACATCCGCGGCACTGCTTTTCAAGATGGTGGCAATTTACCAGTGCTAGAGGCGTTGAAAAAATTGAGAGTAGGCCCCTAATGAATAAATTCTCAACGATATCGATATATTTTCGTAATTCCAGCACTACTATTCAACAATGAACGTCCACCGACAATCCCACTTGACGAATATTAATATCAATTCATATCGTATATCTTAAAACGCTTTTATTTCATTTTAAAAAGAGTTATCGAGTGAACGATGACCTCCTACCGTACCCTCGAAATAAACAGCCAAAATGACCACAAAAACACCTTTTTAGAAAAAAACAGCGATTTTTACGAAATAAATGTCATCAGAGACGAAACTAGACACTAATTTAGCTAGGTATGCACAGTAATAGTACCTGAAGTGATCGATTTCAAGGAGAAAATACACTGAAAACAACTTTTCAGGAACAGAAATAAGATCACATTGTGAATAATATAATACAGGTGCGTGACCTATAATAGCTACTTGTACACAGTCTTTACATAAAACAGGGAGCTTGCGCCAATCTCGTCCCAAACGGTGCAATATATCTGCGGTGTTGAATGTTGATCTCCTTTTCGATTTTTCTACCGGAACAGACCTCAACTTCGAGATATTTCTGCGTCTACCAACCACTAAACGTCACTCTCATGCGGTAACAACGGCTGCAACATTCTTGCTGGATGTGGTTTATAATTAACGTTCTCCACTTCGTGATATAGGCCTGATAGGTTGATAATTGGACCGCTGTATAAACCCTGTTTTCACAAATATTCCCCGTCAAGGTTATAGGGGTACTCATCACGCAACTCTTCTCAGTTCATGCAGTTTCATAACATACTTGCACTACATTTACAGTAAGTTCAATATCAGATTTATGACGGAATCTGGATGGAAGTTTGATTTTTTGTCGACAACGCACACCACGCCTTTATCTTAAAGGACAGCACGAATTCGTTAGATTTTTGACGGGTTGTTTCTGTCGACTCGGAAACATGAGGTAGGTGAAGAGAGACGCCGGTGTATTTTAGCAATGTGAGAAGGGAAAGTCCGGGGAAACATAAAAGTTCTTAAAGGGGTAAACCGTTCGTAATTACTTGTGGTCCAGTTAAATAGAAATCCATTAATACACAATGCCGTAGGCCCTAGTGTAGTTATTATGAATAAAACTTTGTTTAAACTTTCATGGTATTAATAGTATTTGTATATCAGCCTACACAACGGCAATGTTGAAATTTATATTTGGTATGAATTTTCGCAATTGGACATCCTTAAATTCAATTACAAATTCAATTTTTTTTAACGAACGGCGTAGGCTATGCATAATAATTGCAGTACGGCATTGTGTATAACTGCATTTCTATTTTCCTGGACCACTTAGTAATTACGAACGGCGTACCCCTTTACATGCACCCTGTAACCCACCCCGGAGAAGTAGCACTACAAGACTTGGGCTTATTATAAACCGCGAGATGCGGAATGCGAATTCGCGAGATGTCAACATTGGTGGGAGTACCATGCGCCACAGGATGTATTGCAAATATGGAACCTGAAAAGGCGAACATTCATGAGACCGAGGCTGTAGTAGGGAGCTATCCTTGTTTTGATTGGCCCATTGAAATAGACACCGCTCTGGGACGTGTGGAATTTAACCTAATTTATATATAATAGCCTAGTTTCGATGGTCAGACTATATATCCAGCGCTATTCTTAGGGATGACCAGACGTTCACCAGGTGCATTCCCTGTGTTATCGGTCAATCTTGTGTATGGTGACTTGTGCCGTCAGGCGTAACGTGAAAATAATCTTGATACATGCAGCATCCTGAACCTCGTCAATATATACTCGCAGTATATGTTGATAAGTTGCATAAACCTTTGTAGTCAAGATGAACATGCAGTTGCATGTAACCTTTGCATTGTCTCCGGCCCTACTATCATTGAATGAAGAAGTGGACAGCAGCATTAGAAATGGTGATTGTCATGGTCCAGGGAAGTAGAAAATCTTGTGGCAGAAAATAATGATTACTCACCACGCGATTTATAATAAGCCCAAGGCTTGGCTTGTATCGAAACAAACCAACAGAATGCTAAATTTTGCATCAAGGTCGCTCGAAAATTACTTCTATATTTGGTGATCCTATAAAAACTGCGGGTCGGTTCATGACCTGGCACTGGCACTCTGGCACTGGTACTGGCAGCGTTTTTGCAAGAAAATACAACAAAATATAGGTTTTACATCCCATAAAAGGCAATTGGTGAAAACCGATGAGGAATGCAGCTTATTGTGACCTTTAAAGGCATGATTGATTTTTAAAACTTAACCGAATTCCTTTCTCAAGGCTTCCTGTATGGGCGGTTATTTCCGCATAAATAGAGGTTGTCTCAAATAGACATTTTGTGTCGTGTTATGACTCGAATAGACCTTTGGTGGCGCTCGTTTTAACGGAGACGTACCTGAAATAAACATATTGTGTCGTATAGTATCTCAAATAGACATACACTCAAATAAACGTTTTGTGGCGCTCGTATCTCAAATAAACATATATTGTCGTGTTTTCAGCTTTTTGTTAATAACTAAAATAGACGTTTGGTGTCGCTTTTCCGCAAAAATGGAAGTTCCCCATATAGACGTTGGGTGGCGCTGGCGCGCGGCAATTCTGGAGCAAGTTTGGAATTTGTTTATCTGCTACGACGATATTATTGTTATTGCTCTAAGCAGTGCACATGGCTATTTGCGCGCGTATCTTAGGAAAATCGAGACTTAATATCATTTCATTTTAACTGTAATTGGATTGTCAGTGTATTTAGCTATGGCAGAAGAAGAGAGAAACAAGCGGAAGCGTAAGATGGTGAACCTATCGCTGTTGCCGTCGTTAAAATTGATTCCAGCGCCACACAACGTCTATTTGGGTAACTTCAATTTTTGCGGAAAAGCGCCACCAAACGTCTATTCGAATTATTAACAAAAAGCTGAAAACACGACAATGTCTATTTGAGATATGAGCGCCACCAAACGTCTATTTGAGTGTATGTCTATTTGAGATACGACACAATATGTTTATTTCAGGTCTACGTTAAAACGAGCGCCACCAAACGTCTTTTTGAGTGTATGTCTATTTGAGATACGACACAATATGTTTATTTCAGGTCTCCGTTAAAACGAGCGCCACCAAACGTCTATTCGAGTCATAACACGCCATAAAATGTCTATTTGAGACAACCTCTTCCTGATGTCGGTCAGTAATTATGATGTTTAGACCATTCTTGATGATATCACTGCAAAAAATAATTTAGAATTTTTCCTCCTTTTGTGCAATTTTAAAAATGAAAACTAGAAGGGAAGGTGACTGGGCAGCTGACAGCTGGTTAATATTGCCCTTGATAATCAATGGTCCTTTAACTGATCTGATTAAAAATGGAAACAACTCGGCCAACTCAAGTTCAACGGGGTAGTATTACGGTGCTGTTTTAATGGATTTTAATTCGATCAACTCGACAGCGAGGCCAACGCTACCTCCATTAGGCCTATTCGCCTTATAACATAGTCAGATAAGTTTCAGTGATAACTCAGACAAATGATGTATGTATAACACGCATTCTCATATTCTCATGACCACAAACATCATAGCGAATACACCCCGGAGAATCAATTTGGGGGGAATACGAACATCTTCTCAGGCCTTCCAGTTTGCCTGTCCTGGGAAAGGAAAATTTATTTGTAGCCCGTGTTGGAGAGGTTTTCACGAAAGTGAAAAATCTCAAAAACCATAAGGTTTTTTTCAAATTACAACCCATATAATAAATAGTGAAAGTTTCCCTAAATCAACGCCTTGAAATCTTCGCCATACTGGACTCCAATGCAGTCCACTGATTTCGTCATCCTGATCGTCCTTCCTCTGTACCCTGGATGTGTTGTTTCTCTTTCAGATCGACACTTTCGTACCTTGCCCTGGTCCTGACCTCGCTCATCGTGCTGACGGTATATCTGCTCATCCACGATGAAGCGGCAAAGGGAAGGCCGCTCTTCGCAATGAAAAACCGCCTAGGATTAGGAAAGCACGGTAAGTTTAATAGGCGCGTCGCAAGCAAAAATGCGAAGGCAATTTGACAGGAACCCCAATTGGACCTGATTTGCTATGCGCACGCGATCGAGGATGCAGACACTTGGGTAAGTCGATCGGAACAACCCGAGATCTATATCCTGAATAACGTGTGCCGTCACACGATTCGTTTTACGTCACAGATTTGCTTCCTTCTGATTCAGTGATTGGTTGAAAGTTTTGCTGATGTCCACTGTGTTGTACGAAAGGTTCAGGAAAAAAGATTTCGCGCCCCGCCGACTCGGGCCTTTGCGAAGGAACCAGGAGGTTGGTTCTCCCGGAATTAATCACAGTTTTCTTTTACAGGTAAGCCAGTCACAACAGCTAAAAGGAAACCCGTTCGTATTCTCTGTTGGATTCTGACAATGCCCACACACTACGCAACCAAAGCAATTAGCGTGAATGAAACCTGGGGAAAGAGATGTAATCGTCTGCTATTCGTCTCAACGCCATCCAATCAGACGACAGATCTACCAATAGTGACCTTCAACCTGAAGGAGTCGAGGTCAATTCTGACCAATAAAACCATGCTCGCATTTGAATATGTCTATAAGAACCATTTCGACGAGGCTGATTGGTTCATTAAAGCGGATGATGATACCTATGTCATAATGGAAAACCTGCGCCATCTTTTAAAGGACACCGATCCGGAGAAAAGGATTCATTTTGGCCATCAGTTCAAGGAGAAGAACGACACTTGGTTCAGCGGTGGATCGGGGTATGTTCTTAGCAAAGCCGCGCTGCGGCGCTACGTGACTCTCGGGCGGAATAACAACACGCTGTGCCCGTGGATATACTCGGAGGACTACTACATGGGCTACTGCATGGCTGCTTTGGGCGTTACCAACGGCAACACAGGAGATAAAAGCAGAAAACCGAGTTTTCTTCCTCTCGGTTTCGGGACACACCTGTCCAACATAGCTGCAGTCGACTGGTATAAAAGAATTTCAACGTCTGCCATAGAAAATGGCGACAACTGCTGCCACAAATACTTGATTTCTATCCACTACGTGTCGCCATTAGAGATGCATAAATTGGATTGGTTGATTTATCATTTAAGACTGCATCGTCCCTCCTCCCGGCGTCGCGGAGACAGGGATTTCCTAAATCTTTGAAACCCCCCATATATCTACGTACGCACTATGTATATATATATATACTATACACATATAATGTTTTCCGGAAAAGTGCGGCGAAATAATGTTTGTGTTGGCAAAAACCTTTTTAAAGGTTTTTCAGCACAAAAACCTCCATTTCATCAACAACCATAACACAGACCAAATAAGTTTAAATACTATAACAGTAGTTCATTTCCATTTCCATAAGTTTACAATAATGTATAAACACAAACCCGAAGAAATTTATATACTATAGTTCATCTCCAGTTCCATAAGTTTACATGGTATATATATGTACTAATTTGGCACTTATTATGAGCTCTGACTAACTATCACCCGCCCCACAAACCCCAACTGAACCAAAAACAATTCTTTCCTGATTTTTGCATTGAATTTGTAATGATTAAGAGACTGCCTAAAACGGCCGCTGCTTTCATTTTGGTCCACCCTGCATACATCCATCGTTAATGTTGCATGGGCTAAATGTACCCCGTCTCGGATGACACCTCCATCCGTTTCTTCAGTATATTCTGGGCTGCTTCTTCCTTCCGTTGTTTCTCCGCATTTCGTCTCTCGTACAACGGTCTGAAAAGAAAGAAATAAGATTTGTTTGAAGGACCGATGTGGTAATTCAGTGGCAGCTATTACTAAACTGTAAGCTGCCAAAATAAACTTTCTTTTGCCGATAGGAAGAAAAATTGAAAAAGCCAAAAACCTTTGAAATTGTCATCTCGTCGGAAGGGTGCTATGTCATGAATGTTGCACCCCTTAATTTCTATTACACATTTATGTATGTTTCTCCAATTACAAAACATTCATCATGTATACGAGAATTTTCGAGATTGAAACACGTATCCGAATAAAGTTATTTCCTTAAATATGCATATTGATTACTGTTATGTTTGCATTTGAAGTCAGCACGATAGCATTTAGTTTGCCCGCGACGCCGGCGAAACGAGCTCACATCTTTGTAGAGGGATGGGCTTGCCGATCTAAACAGCATTCTAAGAACCAAGCGAAGCACGCCCACTTTTCTGCCACGTCCTCCGTCCGTACCTGTGAGTGACTATCCGCCAGATGATGTCCTTGGTCCTAACCGAACTTCCACTCTCTAACATCTTGAATATACCCATCTTCTTGGCCTCCTGCAAGACAATGTCAATTACGTCTAAAACGACATTCCACATACCACATACAATGAGCCACATTCTGCATACCAATAAGCAAAATTTCACTGGAAACGAATTTCGTAATTTTACTACATGTAGCTTTATTCGAAAGCCGTAAACACATTTTGTTGGTTCTGACGTAGATAGAACAAACACCCAAGACAAGACGATCGTTTCATGTCATTGGGAAGAAAATGGTTGGTTTGATCAAATATCGGTATCTGTGATTTTTACACTCCGAACGCAGAGGACCTGCCTGCATGTCGCCGAAGAGACTACGAATTGGTGGCTAAAGACCATCAGCGCCGCCATGAGGCACCAACTGGAACAGCGATAGCTAATGCAAAGATAGACGAAACGTAGGATCCGAACAGGAAAGACTAAGTTAGCCATCTCAAGGCCGATATCGTCCCAAGGCATCGTAAAGAAGCCTGGAACCAAGGAAATTCGGGCACAGTACAGAGTAGAGAGGTAATCTCTATCAGCATTTACCTCAAGGGGGTCAGCTGCACCAATCTTTGACACCGAACTGCCTATATTGGCATCTCCACGGACAACAAGAGATATCTGAAAACAATCCGAAAATGCAATACCGTCAATCGAAATAGGGTATCGGCCAATGGCACCCCAGTACGCCGCACACGGGGTACGCAACAAAGCTCAGGTCAGTGCCGCTCGCCAACTCTGAGTCTGCCTCACGATTGGCCACTAGTAATGGCAACACACTGGCGACCAGGCGTGTAAGAGAGACAACGTAATTTAAAGAGCGTGGTCGTCGATTTTCAAGCATGATTTCATTATTGAATTAATTCTGCTGGTTCTAGTTTATATAAAACTTTCTTACAGTTTCCTACGGTCATACGGTATGATAATGCGATCAATACGTCTACCTTATTTGTTTTTAGAAATTCGGGCGTCAGATACTCCGGCGCTCCAATAAGGACATCACTGACGTATCGCAGGGACAGCAGGTTCAGCGCCCGTTCCAGAAGGCCCATAATGGGAAAGTTTAGCCCCTTCTTCTCCTGGATAACGCAATCATGATACAAGCCAACGAGAAGGTACCCGCCCTCCTTGGACGCAGCTTCCAGGAAATTAACATGACCGATGTCTGAGGTCAGGGGTCAAGGTCATTGCAATACGCAGTCTGCCGACGAGGTTTGTTGCTCGACCGCACGGACGGTCATATTTTGCCTGCCCCAACAACTCTTGTGCACATGTACATTGGCACATCCGTGCGTGGACCAGTTTTATTGATAGCTGGATGGTGGTCAACGATCCCAGCACTATTTTATCGCCCTATGAGCGATGGCAATGTACATGTGCCGTGCCATTTGTTTTCGAATCGACCAATCACCACACGCGTAACATAATCTGTCACGTGGTAATAAATTGATATAAAAGTGTGTTTACTTTCGGCTTCTTGAACGAAAACCTTCCATTTCGCATTCACATCCGTCGCTTTGAAGATAGGGACGGCGGACATGGCCGGTAAAGAAGTAGAAATGTCTTCTGGAAATCCTCGCATCCTTCGTTTCCCGGCCATAGAATGCGCCGCGAGCTTTCAGTCAATTTTTCTTTTATTTGGGTTTACACAATTTTCAAAGGATACGAAGCAGATCGTAGTTGCCCGGTGCGTACACAATCTTGTCCTCTGGCTCCGGCCGCCGCCCCGTCGAGAAACTCTGGATGAGATTGGCAGTGACGGGAACGTCGTTGTTTTTTTGGAATGTTTTGAGTTTTTTCAGGTCGGCATCCTGGGAAGATGAGAGAGGGCATTTGCAATAACTCGAAGATTTGAGCCAGCTTGTGCGAGGATTTTTTTCAACATGGCCTGCGAATTATAAGCAACTATTCGCCCACATTCTATCCTACCCGCACTGTTACTAATTGTCTGGACTACATGTACTTTATAAGTGACAATGTGACTTGACTAATGTACTGGACTGCAACTCACTAATGATGTGACTGGACTACTCACTGATGATGTAACTGGACTGGATTCTCTCTGGCTGGCTAAGCCATGGTGTGTTTGAGTCATCAATAAGATTCGACCAACTAAGTCCGTCGTCGAGATGAAGCTTGTTCGCTTGAAATTCCTGAAATTGATATTCAAACAAATCTAAAAAAGCATGAAAGTGGTAATTGTCGGCTACGTCACGAAACTCGGCATTTCTCCGCCCCCAGGTACACTGGTGACCACAACGCTCGAATGTACGCAATGAACACACCACTCATTTATGAAGACCTAATTTTCTTTGCGCCAATTATGAAGTTAATGTCTCATAACTTTTGGTTTATGTATCATTTATCAATCTGTAAACGATCCATGCTTGTCTCCAAAAGAGGGTTTAAATTCACCGAGAAAGAATTCTGCGTCAGTTTTTTTATCGGAAAAGCTTACTTGAATCGGCCGGCCTGTCGAAGGTGTTCATGAGTATCCCGGCCGTCAGCGGTGAAGCTTAGATCGTCTGCAAAAGAAGAGCATTAAAAGAAACTGGGGACACCACACCATCATCTCAGTCACGTCACGTCTCGGACGGGATTCTCGCCGGCTACTTCTCGCAATCTGCGTGAGGTGACAAGATCCAAGAAGAACTTGTCGTCATTTATTGTGAGCAAGATAGAAACGTCTGTCGAAACGAACTTTCCCTTTGAGTTTTTCCATTAAAAATATATTTGTTCAGAGTGTATTTCAAAAACGATCCGAATTAAAAGCCTGCTACGGGAGGATGCAAATATGACCGAAAACTTACCGCCATGCACAAGAAAATCCGCACCGATGCTGTCTAGTAGTGAAATCGGGTTCATATAGGGGGCGTTCTCGTAAACCTCGTCCACCCACTTGATGGCTCGGGCAATCTTGCACCTCTCCTGTTCATTGTAGACGGGCGGGCCTTTGTTTTCAGAGATCAGATCTGGGGGCGGATTGGAGATAAAAAGTCCTCAAGCAGAGGCAGACAATATGGCCGGACACTTTTCCCAAGGGGACATTTTCTACTTCTACAGTGGCATAAGCCCCATGCATTTAGGAAAGCCAGTTAACCACACAATAGAGCCGATTCGACTACCGCCTAGAAGTCCGTTATCCTGACCACACTCTCGCTACCGGTGTCATTTCTAAAATATAGACATCTGCATTTGCGCGCAGGTTCTTGTTGATTTTATGATGACTCCCCTAGTCGCTCTGGCTAAACCAGGTGAAAGTCAGTACGATTTAGCAACATATCGAATGCTGTACATTCGGCCACGTGTCGCGTCGGTGCAATTTTGATTGAGCTACTTCTGTCAAACTCTCCGATCTAGCTATGCCGTGGTATCTCCCGGCAAACTCGAATCGGGGAGTTTATACGGACCCAGACCAGACCAGAACAGACCAGATCACATTTAGGCCTACGCGGCAGACAAATCTAGTCCGATCCGGATCGATCTGCATGTAGATCTGTTTGGTCCCGTGTAAACGGCCCTGGTTGTCACCTGAATTGGTGATATCTCTCGCCATCAGGAGATATTTGCCTGATAGAGTAACTTACGATCGGGATGGAGTCCGACGATTAGATGGTCGCCGAGTTGTTTCGCCTGAAAATCAGGAGGAGAAACTGTTGCCCAAGGAATTTTTTAGACAATCGGACAATTTGGGGAGACGTTGGTAAGTCCACCCCTTTCAGCGAACCATAACATGCAGAAAAAACTAAAGAACGCCCTCTATTGCCAATTTACCGAATCAAAAAATCCATGTAAAACTTACTACAGCATCAGTGCTCAACTTTACACGAAATGTTTAATTCATCTTATCCTAGATGTGCAAAATCTTTGGTTATTTTGGTGTACACATGTACTAACTAAATATACATGCTTTCTAATTCTCCACCGCTTACCTGTCTGCATGCATTTGCGTGGCCATAGTGGACCAAGTCAAAGCTGCGAAAGAGAGAAAAACAAGAGCATATCAAAAGAAAAGAATATTTCGAAATTTTAGTACCAGGATGCTTTTCAATTATTTTTGGACAATAAGGGGAACACTGAGCAATGAAAGTACTCGAAACCATGCACTGAACGGGGCCCTTCATACGCGAGAAGCGAGGAAGAAAAATGCTTTTACTGAAAATGATCGCAAGGTAATTTGGCCAGCCGAACGATGAACTGGCACATTTTTTTGTCCTGTTTTGAGAGCCGCTTGCTGAACAGCACTGAAACTCAATCATAAAAGTCTTCCGGAGACTTTACAACAGATTAGCCAATCAGAGAGCAGTGACGTCATATTGGACGCGCATAATTAACAATGGCGGAGTCTCGCTCTCGATTCACTTTCTTTTACAAACTCGCGTTTTTGTCAATAATCGATGAAGATGTATATACACGTGTATGGCAAGCCAGAGTGGACACAATTCGTATTTTATATCCTTATATATTGTTATTTTATGTGGATATATATTCATATTTTATGTCCATATATATTCCGACCAATCAGAATGAATTTCTTTATATGCACAATAATTCATTTTATATACACATAAATTCCATTTTATGTCCACATAAAATCCGATTTTATGTCCATATAAATTAGATTATATCTACACATAAATTAGACCGGACGAATTTATCACCACATAAATTCCCATTTTATATGGACATAAAATCAGCCAATCAGAATGCCGCTTTATATGTGCTTGTATATTCCACTTCCGTATTACCCGCATAACTTAAAGAAACAGCGCATCCGATGTTCTATCTACAGAATCGATGCATAGTCATATTATCCAGAGGAAGCAGTAGCGCAGTGGAAGAGAGTTTGCCTCATGATCAAGCGCGGGCCGCGAGTTCGACTCCCGGCCAAGTCACTGCTTGGTTCCCCAACTGGTCGAGTTCAACTTCAAGTGAGCGGCTTCTGGTTGCTCCTGGCTAAATCTCACGCCCAACTTGTCACTTTAAAGGGGTCTGCCGCTCGTAACTACTTGTGGTCCAGTTAAATAGAAATCCATTAGTGCAGTTATTGTGAATACAAATTTGTTTAAACTTGGTATTCATAGCATTTGTATATCAGTCTACACAACGGCAATGTTGAAATATATATTTAATATGTAATTTGGCAATAGAGCATTTTCAATTCTATTACATGGTGATTATTGCAACATTTACTACAATTCTCCAGGAGCCCGTAATTGTGATGGTCTATTTTCCGGTTCTGTTATGAGTCATTTACAGTTAATTCCCCCACGACAGACGGAGTGCTATGAAAACAACTGAAATAGTATAGACACAGTGATGTTTATTTGTACATGATATCATGATTATAGTATTTACAGGCTACAGCTGGGATATTTCATCGACTAAGCCCTTTCACATCTTTGTGTCACATACCCGTAAAAAACTTACGTGTGTTGTTTTATGAAGTTCAGTATGATTTCAAAGATTTCAAAGGCGGAAGTAAAGTCTTTGATTTCCAGAGAATAGACCCCCACCCTTGAAATTGGCATTCACTTACGATTTTGAATGAGTTCTAATTGCTTTAGGATTTCATATTCTAGCCAAAAATGGTGGTGCTTGCATGTGGTCAACCCTCAATACAGACAAAATTGAAATTGTGATGACAAGTATGGCGTCTGACTTCTTGATTTTTCATCCTCTCTTTCAGGGCCTTTTATTACTTGATGATTAATTGCCTCCTTCATTATCAGATTATGCTTTTGTGATGAAGCTAACACACGTAAAAGGCTTTATAACTGAGCGACTGCGACAGTTTTTCGACGAATTTCTATAATCTTCGCCTCCGCCAATAGTGACTAAACCGCAAAGGTCCTGGCGATTTGAAACAGAAAACAACTTTTAAACAAAGAACGCGTTCACTATCTATGGCTGGGCCTATACCCAATGCCATAACCTTCCATTACTTATGTTACTGGTATGGCTCATATACTAGTCATCATGTTGATCTAACTTATAGTGCAATGCAGCTACCCTAAGCCATAACATAGCAAAACTTCACCGGGCCAGTTGCTTTGCTCAAGCTTTGCTTGACTCAGTCAAAGGGCCTAGAGAGGTTGGAAAATTCTTAGAGTAAGCTGCCTCTCAAAGAGAAAATCAAATGATAAACATAAAACATACCATCCGTCAAGATACATCCTAACTTTCTTTTTATTTCCTCCATCTTTTCCGACCGCCATTCCATCGTCCGCCATAACTGAACTGCCGAACCAACAACGCCAGCGCCAACCCAATTCGACCTCAGATCAGATAAGAAATAGCTAAATATAACTCGATGTATCCAGGTGGTTACCAATGGTAACCAGAGGCTATAGTTTCGAATGCAGAGATGGTAAGAGACATATAAAACTCAACTGTACCATTATCTGATTATAGGTGTATAAAAAACAAAAGCCCGAGGAGAGATAATGTTTGCTCTGTGGAAGTGGTGTAGAAGATGAAACTCATTTCTTTATGCAACGTACAAAAATATGCACGAACTCGCACGGATCATCTTGAAGCCATCGATATCTTAATTGATTAAAAGGGATTCTCAGATTTAGTAGTCCAGTTAAATAGAAATCCATTAGTGCAGTTATTGTGAATACAAATTTGTTTAAACTTGGTATTCATAGTATTTGTATATCAGTCTACACAACGGCAATGTTGAAATATATATTTAATATGTAATTTGGCAATAGAGCATTGAAAAAAACTTTGTAAAATTCTAAATTCTGAGACACATTCCATTAGGTTTAAAACTGGAACATATCTTAATAAGACTATATGGGATTTAAGGAGTAATTTACTATCACCCGAGCAACAGCAAGCTCAGGTCTGACATATCACTTATTCTCTCCTTTTTAACTACATGTATACTCTGTATTTTGTACTATAATCTGTGTTCTGTATTTTGCCATAGTATCCTTGTATACATTAAGCACAATAAATATTATATATTAAATATTATTATAAATATTATATATTAAAGCTGAATAGGGCCTACATTAAGTTTTCAAATTGCCAAATTGGAGGCCAAGGTAACACAGGCTGGTGCATTTTAGCCAACACTTGGTATCCTATAGTCCTTCAAAATGAAAAGAATGTCAATTTCAGGGGTGGGAGTATCCCAACCTCGAAATTGGCATGACTTAATCGTTTCTTATCTAAGGAGTTCTCATTGCATTCGGATTTCAAGTTCTAGCCCCATGGTGCTGCTTATGGTCAACCCTTGGTAACTGCAGAGCTGAAGGACGGATGATCACCTTGGCGGGACTGAATCCTCACTGAATGATATAGCTTCTGAACTCGCCCCAGTGCCGAAATTTAAAAATGTCGTTGTAAGGAACGAAATCAGCGCCTCTAGTGTCAAGATTTATAATCTCCGAACAGACGCAATTTTAATTGATTTTTCATCGTTGCGCCAATTTTAATAAAGGTATCGAACGAAAGTCACTTGAAACTCGCCAAAAGTGGTACTACATCTCCAAATTGGCATTAAGGTCAATAATTTTATTATTGACATTGATTGCTAAGCTTTACAGACAACGCACGTCAATCCCTTGACGAATCCCTTGACGACCCACTATCAATTCCGGTGATCACTTTTGAACACCGAAATAAATCACTTATTGAAGAAGTAATGGTGTTCTCCTTTGTGTCTACACCAATGTTCTAGTCTTGAACACTAAGATCCATGTGTCCACACCAGTGTTCAAGTCCTGAGGACTGATGTTATCCATGTATCTACAACAGTGTTCTAGTCCTGAAACACTAAATGATAGGCGAGATCTGGCAAAAATTGCACCACAAACATGATGGGTAGAAGGTTGCATGTCCCGGGCTTGCATGTTCCAATTCAAATCGAATCAGCCAAGATATCGACAGACTTTTGCAGCACCTGTAACCCGCAGATACCAGTATCTAGCTAGATGTTTGTAACACCTGAAGGTTGCAGATATAAAAAGATAAAAAATATTCGCAGATACACTCTTTTCTGAAATTCATTGCAAAGCACGAGGTATATCACCCTATCAACATTCAACATCCTCCCTTTGCTCACAGCACCAGCAATTTTGGCCAAGAAACCCTTCCAGACGGACGTGCAGTTCCGCACCACATCCCTTACGTGCCAGAGCACCCTAAAGTTTTTCATGGCACCCTTTTGGCACCCCTAGTTCTTAGGGTGCAGTTTCGGATTGCATGTGGTCGGTCAGTCAGAGATGGGCCCTTGGTTTGCAATTGACCACAGATGGAATTAAGGTATTACGTGGAACACATGATATCCGAACAGCTGTCAATAGGCAGCGGCGGGAATGCAGTCAATTACAGTTTTTACAACAAGGCTGGAACTGGCGGTCGATTGGCGCGCGATATTTTCAGATTTGTTTACAAAATATTTTTGTATAATATATTGCTACCTGTGCATTCCAGATGCTAACGACCCCTTTTAAATTATATTGGCGGAAATGTGAAGTATTTAGAAAATGGTAAATCGATGCGGTTTTTGGATTGATTTGTTGTTAAACATACTTGGTTAAATGAAATGAACATTTACATGTACATGTACTTTCATACAAAAATGGATCGTTCGCACCTGCTGCCTCTAGGCAGGAGTCCTCATCAGAAACGGACGTGTCGACACTACGAAAACTTAAATATGACCGAATTAAAAGCTAATTGGTCCTATTTTAATCGGTCAAAATTAATATTTTTTATGCAGAATGGGAAGATAAAGGTTGGAACTAAAATATGTACATGATGTATAGACATGAATAGTTGACCTGTCATCCATATGTTATACACCTTTCCAGAAATGGGGACAAGGGGGAAAAAGTTAGTTCCAATGCAAGCCACCAATTTCGGGAAGCATGTATACTAGTATATTTTTCTGTTGTAACCGCACAATATATGAATTCTGGCATCTGTGGACGTACAATGGACAAACAACAACGACGACGAGCGACTTCCGGATCCGCGATTGAAATCGCTTTCGAATTTGGCCGACATTAGTAAACTGTGTGATGATAAGTTGTTGCCAATAGCGATGTCTCGAGAGTGAAAATAAACTTCTTTTCAGGTCACTGTGCAAAAAGCAGTCACTTGTACTGTACGCATATGCACCGACGCAGTCCGTGATGGCTAACCCTTCTGGCCGACAGACCCCGGTCTCCCCATGGCAGCAACAAGAGTCGCAGCGACCCGTTTTCTCCGGGTAATGTGGAAGTTTACTGACACGCAGATGCGTATCATGCAGGGCCGCCATCACTGCAATGTCATCACTGAAGCAATGACCAATCACCGCTTTTCGAAGAGTCACGTGATGTTATTGTCGACTTAGTTCATGCCCTCAACATCTGCTAGCTATAGTCAGTATGCCGAAAACAAAAAAACTTACCGAAAATATTCATCCTCCATTGACATATTAACTTCAAAATGCCATTGCCATTGATAGACCATTCCGACCGGAAGTCTAAATAATATAACTACTTACCTGTTTGATCAATTCTGCAGATCAACTGAGCTTTTATTCTTTATACATCAATAATAGTCCCTTTTCTGTTAAGAACGAGTTTCCGTGGAAACGTTGTTCAGGTCCTCGTTGTTCAAAACAGGTTCTGTCACTAACGCTGGCGTTGACTTAGCTTGGCCGTTATCTCCTTCAGTTAAGGCCATTAGAATAAACGCCGAGTTAAGTAAGCGTTAGCGTTAGTGATAGAACTTATTTTGAATAACCGGGGCGGGGCAATAATTTATTGCATGTTTTATATCCAATTTGTTTTTATGGAACAGTGTTTCATTCAACGGCCGGCGATTAATATCAAAGCCAGCGATTGCAGGTTTTACCCGTAGACGAGAGATCATTTTGTAGCAGATGACGTGACAGCGATATGATCACAAGTCGCAGCAATTAAGATCGCTCGTTTGCGCGATACTTCAGTGCAGATTAGACTCACCTCGCCTACAAATAAACGTAAAAGGAGAAAGGCCGTTTCCGTAATCACCCCAGTGCCAACGAGCTTCACTTCTTCTCATCATGACAGGATGAGTATTGTTATTGTACTGATCCAAGTCATCCACTTTGAAATAAGCCGTGGGTAGAGTGTAGTTGAGGCTGGACCCATCTAACCATCTTGCAGTAGATTTGGTTTTACCCACAGTTGTCAGTCCAATGTAAAGTTTCGTGGAGTTGTCACAACTGAAGATAGGCAAAAGGAATATAAAGGGGAATCATTATCAAATATTCAAGTAGGCCCATGTGTAAAGACACGCAGACAAGACATACATATGAAGCGGTCATTAGCATACGGTACGTCATACGGGAGCAGTTTTTGGATTGGTCGAATATCGCTAATTTTACACTTACACTAAATCCTGCAAAAAATTCCATTCCTCCTCACTATGAATACTGGCTATATTCCCGCCCTCGCTAACACAGTACTTCTGTGCTTCCGTCAAACTCTTGGCCTCTACGACATAGCGGAATTGGAGGTTTGGTGAACCAGTGAAGTTGCCTCGCCAACCTCGGGCACCGCAGCCAGCTGATAATAAAATGCATTTACTTGTCAGTTTAGAGTGTACTGCATGAACTTGCATTTGGACTTCAGTTTCAAGGTCTATGCCATTCGTTAAAAATTTGAAACAAGTAATTGAATTTGAAAACTTCGAATGGCGTGAATACGCGCTTAACATCATAAATTTCAGTTTTGCCCTTTTCTTTTGTGCAACAAGATAGTTTAAACCATCAAAAGTGCGAGGGACTTTCGCCATTGATTTCTGTCACTAACAGCTTCCAACAGGTCTTTAACTTTTTGTTCATTGTAAAGTCTAAATCGCATAAGAATTAGAGACAGGGTCGTGGATCGGGGATCGGGATCATTCCACGTGAGTAGTATCTGGACTACTGCAGGCTACAATTGACCTATTTAGTATGCTAATGAGCGGTCTACTTAGCTAATTAGGGCTATCCTTAAGTTACAAGGCCCTTGAACTTGAAGTGATGGAAAGATAGGTCCATAACCTTGACTTAGAATGTGTCAGAACGTTATTTTAACGTTATTACAGGGTCGTGGATCGGGGTCGGGGATTATTCGACGTGGATGGCAAGTGGAAGGGAACATCTATGGAAAAGGCGGTGCCTACCATCGCACTTGTTAGTCACAGTCGGATCGCTGCGCTCATACCAGAGTTTGCATTGGCAGGTAAACGATCCTATTGTGTTGACGCAGATGGCGTTGTCTAAGCAGTTGTGGTAATTGTAAGCGCATTCGTTCAAGTCTGGAAGAGAGGGCTCGAGTTTAGAAACAAAGCCATCCGAATTATAAATGTTCCACGAATAATTGTGAAAAATCTTTTAGAAACTGGATCTGGTATTAGTTACTGACGAGTACTGCATTATGTAATAAACCAGACATTAGTTTTTGTGTAGAACGAAGGATAGATTTTGCTAAAAATTTTGAAACTTTTAATCTTAGTTCTCACTGGAGCACTGCACAACCTCAGTGAGCTCCCTTAAATGACGTATTGGTGTACCTTGAAAGCGAGGACGTTTTCTTGGCAAGAGGACGTATTGACTGGACACCTTGACGAACAGTGGAATGTAACTCCAAGGCTTTTCATAAATTAGGAGGCAAAGGCGCTAGGGGTTAAATCATGGGTACGCGTTGAAAAATCTGCTCAGGTGCAGAGGGAGTAGAAGAAACTTGTAAGGAACCTATGGTCCGCTAGAAGTTACAGGTTTCAAGTAATCAAGTAGGCAAGTCAAGTCCCAGTTTGAAGTTACAACCGGCCTTACCTTTCTTACAAACGAAACTGTTCAGATTGTCACACGGAGCATCAACCCACTTCCATCCGTGGCTAACCTCGTGTTTGAGCTTGACGCATTGACTGGCAAAACTGGTGAGCTCAACAAAATTTGCCGACGAGGTTCCTGTCGTCAAGCCCGCTGGGAAGTCAACCGGGCTCCCGTCAGTCCATGACAGGCTGGAAACCGGGTCCGGGTCCAGAAGACCTAACCACACGTCATGCGCATTGTCACAACTGTAAGAGATGATCAAAAGCTGCTTTTTACCTCAGTATGTTTGTTCTTCCTCGGTTCGTTAGTAAACTATTTTTCACAAAGCGTTTGAAGTTTTTTAATTTTGTTTCAGCTCTTAGATCGTAGATTCACAGGAACGTTTTATCGAGAAAATATCTTCGATCAAAAACAGAAATGCAATAAAGTTCTTCTTTCTCGTAAGACTCACATGTATCTCTCAACCAGCCTATTTTCCTTTTCGTCGTGGATGCTTGTGAGGTTTGCACCATTGGCTACACAATGAGCCTGGGCCGAGGTTTGGTTCATTTTCTCGACGAAGTACCTATATTGCCATTTACCATGCCACTCTTGTCTCCAACCAATGCCAGCACACCTTTCTGGAAACGGATAAACGAAGTGGATTTCACCAGTTGATAAGGCAAAGTATAGCCCCTTCACATCGCCACGTCGTGAGAGATTGTAGGTAATATCACTGCCATTTAATGGGAATACAGTAACGTCATGACGTAAATAGGCAGGTTTCGCTACCCCTACGGGAACATATTTGTGTTGGCCGAAGAACTTACGTGGTTTTTCAGTAGCTTAAACGCCTTTATTTCTAAGAGTGTATGTCTTGAAATTAAGAGGATGCACTGAAAAAATGCAAATCTGTCGCTGCATCTTCACATCACTTACTTAATTTACAAATAAAAGGTAACGTTTCATTGTCACAATGGTAGTCAGTCCACAGCGAACCGGTCGGTTCGTTTTTCATTGCCACACACTTCTTCCTCCTGTCTGTCAGATCAATTTTGCTTTGGTCGTGCTGCCAGCTGGACCATGAGCCGTCCAACCAAGTAAGCTGTGTTTTATCATTTCGATCATCCTTCAGGCCTATCCATACAGCAGACGTGGTGTTACAGCTGCGGAGAAAAAAAAAAACGAGCACGTGCAATCGCCAAACCTCGCCATTCGTAACAGTTACTTAGTGATACCAGCACGACCTTTTACTGGCGTACGTGCAGATCCATGAACTCTCAATCTCCGAATGAGAGGACTAGCACAATTTGCCGTCTCTTAAACTTAAAAAGACCAACCGGAAGAGGCAAAATGTACGATAGTAAACGGTGTTCGTATCACTAAGCAACCGTTACCATTGGCCGTGGCGAGGCGAGGAGATTGATGAACTCTTTAGAGAGACTCTCAAGAGCTAGTAGGTGTAATCATCATCTTCTTCTTCTTGGCGTTCCATATTCTTTATGGCTGTATATACTACATCCTATGTCTCTAATAAACCTGGCTGTCGTCTCTGGTTCCTCCCTTGAACCAGAGAACTTTGTCGTCACTGATGAACCGACGCACAATCTCCTAGCCTCGCTCACCATTAGTAACGGCTGCTTAGTACAGTGATACTAGCACCGTTATACTAGCGTACATGTGGCCTCCTCTGGTTGGTCTCTTCCGGTTTAAGAGGCAGCGAATGGAGCCAGTCCTCTCATTGGAAGATTGACCGACGCACTGATGCCTATGGTCTCTGCGCAGCCCCGGGACTAGAAACATTGATGACATCGTTCTGTGTGACTGCCAACAGAGACGGCCACTCCAAGATTCTAGGAGTAATCACCGGCGGGTGCATATTGATTCCCGAAACACAGGGATCGACCCCGACATCAGTTTAATGAGCATTTTATGCGGAATGTTCCGGGGCTAACGATCCTAAACGATTGGTTAATTTTTTGGCTTCACGCGCCTGTTACTGAAGAGAGAATACTCCGGCTCTATCCTTCGATCTGCTTAGAGAGAAAATGAAAATGAATTAAGTATACGGGCACTATACTTACACAATTCCCTCGATAAACTTCTGTTCATCACCACTACCGATAGTGACAAGAGTACCAAACCTGGGCTCCATATTCTCGCATATCACACTGGCCTCGTTCTGACTTACCGGAATGTCGAAATATTGGTAGGAGCGATTTATTTCATACTCATGCAATCCCGAGGGGCACGGCAAAGTCCTGGGTGCTGCAATGTCAACAATGGAGAAACAAATCTTAACAATTATACGGAACACATCGGGCCGCCAACACAGACCTTATTTGTGTATTGTATCTGAATCATTTGACCTTGACAGATGACATAGTATTGACCCTGCTCCAGCACGACCAGAATCATATGACCTTGAATGGTAGGACTGACCTTGACCTCGCACGACCAAGGAACAATCATTTTACCTCTTTTGCAAAAGAAGAAGCGCTTCAGCCAACTGTCGCCATCCGCCCAAATCCATAGCCCATTCACGCGGGTGAAATATAGATACTCAGACTTATACCGCCCGGCCGGATTTGGCTCCAGCTCCATTCCAGGATTATGCCAATCCGTAGGGGAGTTGTCGATCCAGAATGTGCTGGCGTTATTATCATTGCTGTCTCTCAACCCGATCCAAGCTTCGATGCTGCTGCTATTTTCGCACCTTTAAAGTGTAAAGATAACTGTGATTATTGCAAGAACAAGGATCCGCAGAGCCAAAACCTTGGAGAAACCAGAGTCTTTTAATAAAGAGTCTGGCAACTAGGGAATGTATTGTTTCAACATCAAAGCCACCACCCATTTCGAAAGATGCGTACGTTGGAACAGATTGAAAGACTCTGGAAATACAGCCCGGACGACCCAAATTGGAGTTTCATCACGAAATGGGTGGAAAGAAAGGAGGCTAGAGTGATGATTGGCACACTGAGAAAAGTTTTGGTCGCACTTCAAAAGTGTAAGTAATTTTGTATTAAGCAGTCACGCCCATGTCGAGTCGCGCACCTTCACGCGGTACCTACTTTTCGATCCATTTGGTCAAGAACTTATTCTCCGCTTCGCTGTGGATACTCGCAAGATGGCCGCCGTAGTTGATGCAATACATCTGAGCGTTGGCGATTGATTTGCCTCGCCGCACGTACATGAATTCTGAGTTGGAAATCGCGAGGTCCTGCAGCCAGTTTACCACATCCTCACATCGATAGGTGACTGAAAAGTAGACTGATGTGAGCAATTTCCAAGCAGATCATGAGTTGCTGGTTGTCTGCATACGTAAAGGCAAAGGTCCAAATTTGGGCAACGACGCCTAAATTGATGATGATGATGATGATGATGGTAACTGTATTTAACCACGCACCTCACAGAGATCACGCGCTATTTGGGTGGTCGATCGGCCCGTTCGAGAAGCCAACGGCAGACGGAGCTATTCCCATACAACGTAATGTGATGCGTCAATCTCCTATGCTCGCCGTTGGTAACGGTTGCTAGTGGTACTAGCACCGTTTACTGAAAGTCGGAGAGAGGTACTAGCGTATATACATTTGGCCTCTTCCGGTTGGTCTCTTCCGGTTTAAGAGGCAGCAAATGGAAGCTAATCCTCTCATTGGGAGATTGGAGACGCGTTGGTGTGATGACGGGAACGAGGCTGCTCAAATTACATCATGCGTCATACGTTGGTAAAGTCGACACGGCCGTCCATCATACCGGAACGATTATTCGATTTGACAAAATCATAAGAATGATACACTTACTTTCACACGACTCGTTGGTAGTTGCTCTCGTAAACCCTGTCTTACAATCGCACGTGTAACTCCCTTTTGTATTGACGCACACAGTGTTGGCTTTTGCACTGCAGATGTCCGGGGTAGCACATTCATCAGCATCTTTAAAAAGCGATAAAATCATGCGTCGTAATCAATTCAATACGTTAATCACATATAAACTTATACACGATACAAGCGTTAATAACGTATGCGTCATCAACAAATTGAAGTGGAGACGTATATGCGTCATCAACAGTTTAATGCGCAAGTAATTTCATGTTTTCAAAACAATCAACACATATCATGCTTCCTCAACAATTCATTACAAAGACCAGGGTTGGCTTTTCAACAATTAAAAGTGTATAGAAGCTTATCGACCACAACTGAATCATTGACCTATGCGTCATTGCGTATAGACAAGCGCTTTACACAATATATCTGTGTAGTACCCCCAGGTATATGGCACGGCTTAGCCCGCCGGCCATGAGGGAATTCCTTTATGGCCCAGTGGTTGGCGCGTTGGCCCCAGAGTGGAAGTTAAGCAACGTTGAGCGCGGTCAACCTTTGGATCGGTGACCGGCGCGTACAATACATCTGGCGACCTTCCCACGCGATGCGAGCTCTGGATTTGTAGTTCGGTACTGAGACGCATGAAGCGCTAAGTAGGATCGCGGACGATCCATCTCTGTCCGAAGGGGGGAATGATGTATAGTACCCCCAGGTATATGGCACGGCTTAACCCGTCGGTCATGAGGGAATTCCTTTATGGCCCAGTGGTTGGCGCGTTGGCCCCAGAGTGGAAGTTAAGCAACGTCGAGCGCGGTCAACCTTTGGACCGGTGACCGGCGCGTACAATGCAATATCATTCACCTACCTGTACATCCGCTTTGTCCGCCTTGCGCGCCTCTCTGAAATCCCGGCTTACAATCGCAGGAGTAATTCCCAGTAGTGTTGACGCAGATTGTGTTGGGTTTGGAAATGCAGAAGTTTGCGCATTCATCTATATCTGTAAAAGATAAAGGCCGGGTCTATTTGGCAAGCCGCTCGCCGAACAGGCATCTTTTTTTGTCCTGTTTGGAGAGCCGCTCGCCAAACAGCACCAAAAAGCCACCCTGTTCGGCAAGCCGGGCTTGCCAAACAGGGCAAAAATACTACCCTCTTTGGCGAGCCGGAGAGGTTACAACATGTTGGCCAATCAGAGAGCAGTGACGTCATATTCGAATTTATATGCGCATATTTAACAATGGCCGACTTCCCGCTCTCGATTCAATTTCTGTTACTAAACTCGGGTTTTGGTCAATAATCCATGAAGAAGCATGTACATGTACATGACTGTATGGATTTACAAAAAAAGTCATAAACGTGATTTAACTGATAAGCATGTTAAATGCATTAGTGTGCATTTCTAAAGGCGTTTCACTGTAACTCCAGTGTTGCTGACCGTGTTGCCACGAATGATAATGAGCTCCTGGATGGTTGAATATGCATGAGTTCGGCTCTCCATCTAGGGCAGTAAAAAGGTGCTGTTTGGTGAGCCGGGCTTGCCAAATAGTCACTTCCAAAGATAAAACCATGAACTGTACGTACTGTATCACCATAAAGGAATAAACATAAATGTCTCACTTAGGATAACATAAAAGGGGCGTTTTCTTCAGATAAAGACATGACTAGATCATACATCCTGGCACCAGTTACTCTGCATCTGATATTTCAAACGAGGTAGGAGTATCAAAAACCTGTACCCAAGGATGGCCTTCATATAGCTAATTCGTCTCACCTCTTTTACAAATGAAACTCAGCTTTTCGTCACAATCTACGTCCTTCCACACCCAAACCGAGTTGTCCATCGCAAGATGAACACATTTATCTGCCGGGCTGCTCAGAACAAACCCAGCTGCGTTAGTCGGTACGAAATCTCGCGGACTCATGTCTAACCACGTGACTTCCGCTTTGTTGTTATTCGGGTCGGACATTCCTATCCAAATGTGTTGGTCTCTTCCGGTTTAAGAGGCAGCAAATGGAAGTTAATCCTCTCATTGGGAGATTGGAGACGCGTTGGTGTGATGACGGGAACGAGGCTGCTCAAATTACATCATGCGTCATACGTTGGTAAAGTCGACACGGCCGTCCATCATACCGGAACGATTATTCGATTTGACAAAATCATAAGAATGATACACTTACTTTCACACGACCCGTTGGTAGTTGCTCTCGTAAACCCTGTCTTACAATCGCACGTGTAACTCCCTTTTGTATTGACGCATACAGTGTTGGCTTTTGCACTGCAGATGTCCGGGGTAGCACATTCATCAGTATCTTTAAAAAGCGATAAAATCATGCGTCGTAATCAATTCAATACGTTAATCACATATAAACGTATACACGACACAAGCGTTTATAACGTATGCGTCATCAACAAATTGAAGCGGAGACGTATATGCGTCATCAACAGTTTAATGCGCAAGTAATTTCATGTTTTCAAAACAATCAACACATATCATGCTTCCTCAACAATTCATTACAAAGACCAGGGTTGGCTTTTCAACAATTAAAAGTGTACAGAAGCTTATCGACCACAACTGAATCATTGACCTATGCGTCATTGCGTATAGACAAGCGCTTTACACAATATATCATTCACCTACCT
The DNA here is from genome assembly GCF_910592395.1 of Lineus longissimus. Taxonomy (NCBI): domain Eukaryota; kingdom Metazoa; phylum Nemertea; class Pilidiophora; order Heteronemertea; family Lineidae; genus Lineus; species Lineus longissimus. The sequence goes on from NC_088326.1 coordinate 2,865,348, forward strand.
GTACATCCGGGGCTTTGTCCGCCTTGCGCGCCTGTCTGAAATCCCGGCTTACAATCGCAGGAGTAATTCCCAATAGTGTTGACGCAGATTGTGTTGGGTTTGGAAATGCAGAGGTTCGCGTCCTTTGCGCATTCATCTATATCTGTAAAAGATAAAACCGTGAACTGTACGTACATGTGTTCATACAGCTGAATGAGCTCAGAGCTGTTGGCATACACAAATAACGTTGGGCGTGTTGCTCTCTCTATCACCATAAAGGAATAAACATAAATGTCTCACTTAGGATAACATAAAAGGGGCGTTTTCTTCAGATAAAGACATGACTAGATCATACATCCTGGCACCAGTTACTCCGCATCTGATATTTCAAACGAGGTAGGAGTATCAAAAACCTGTACCCAAGGACGGCCTTCATATAGCTAATTCGTCTCACCTCTTTTACAAATGAAACTCAGCTTTTCGTCACAATCTACGTCCTTCCACACCCAAACCGAGTTGTCCATCGCAAGTTGTACACATTTATCTGCCGGGCTGCTCAGAACAAACCCAGCTGCGTTAGTCGGTACGAAATCTCGCGGACTCATGTCTAGCCACGTGACATCCGCTTTGTTGTTATTCGGGTCGGACATTCCTATCCAAATGCGGTCAACACTGTTACAGCTGAAAGAGAAGCAGAGAAACGTAGTCGGTATTTACTTTTACTCTATCTGAATTTCGCTACTTTCAAAAAAACCCCATCCACCTTCGTTTGGAATTGCGTCGACTACTGGCTTGCCCCCCCCCCCCACCTACACACCCGTATACACCCACTCATTATTACCTTAAGTGATGTGTAGGCCTACAAAAGGGAACCTAACCATGTTTTCAAAACGCTTACTTTTTCATATTTCGAGGCAGTAGTAGTTAACCTCGGGCGCCCAATCGTGAGAAATCTTTTAACTTCACCTTCGCCAATTTAAAGGTCGATAGTACTTTATACAGCCCTCGTCCACTAGTCGGCGTCGTCAATTTGTTTATCGTGGGCGTTTCTTATATACGACTATACATCACATGTCATCCGTTTTTTATTTGATCTACTTATCTAGGCCATTCATGCTTACATAATTCCCTCAATAAACTCCATCTCCTTTAAACTATGGATACTTGGTAGTCCAGCATTTCTTTTAACGCATTGCAAATGGGCCTCTGTCTGGTCCAACTTTTGTTCAAAGAATTGGTAGTCGAAACCAAGACCACCATCGGTGTACTTAGGTTCCCCAGGACAGGGATCTGCAACAACAAGACCAGTTCTGATTAGACTAAACACGTTAGGTACAAGCACTAGCGCTCCCCATGAATTTGCCAGGGGGGGGGGGGGGGCAGTAAACATCTCGGACATACTGTGTTAGTGGAAAGGGAGGGTTCTGCTGGAGGCCATCTTTGAATAAACCAACACATTGTAGCCTACTCTTCCCTTTTAAAGTTTTTTATGCGAAAGCTGCAAACTTCATTATTTTTAATGATGTCAATATCATTCAACACTCTAAATGAAACCCACTTCTTTTGATACATGTAAGATCACAAGGTCCTTGCTCTGATATATCGTTGTCTATGTGTCTTGGCGGTGAAGGACCGATTTCCCGCACGGAGACCCAAGACAATCCCTTTACCAGCGAGTTCAAAACATCACATTCACATGTATGTCTTTCGTGTGAGCGGGTGAACGACTCTCAACTTCCAGTCACCTGTGCACCTGTTCTTAATTTTAAAACCAACTAAGTTGGTGAGAAATCCCTCGTGTGTAGCGGGCTTTACTCATTATTTCAAATTACCAATTTGGCAAATAAATGCTCGTTGGCTGGCACAGTCCTCATCCTGCCACCTCCACTGGGAGCTACCAGACATCTTTTTCATCTCGATGCATCTGTGGTTGTTGTTGATGTCAATCATATTGCTGGTGTAACTGTAGTCGAAGGGAGAAGCATCAACCCACGTAAATTTGGCGGCATTGTTAGTATGATAGTTCAGGCCGATCCACACTTCATCGGTTCCTTGGCAGCTCCTGCAGAGAGATGAATAGAGTTTAAGCCCGGCCCGAGAAAAGCCTGAAACGATTTAGCCCATCACGTCCAATTTCCCTTGGAGATCTAGGCCTATCGACCTCCTTGAGCAGTTTCGTGGGGTCGATTTTGTCAAGATTTGACTTGATAACCCTTTGATAAGACAGAACAATAGAAATTTTGGTCAAGGTGCGAGCAGGCTTTGTTTAAAGACAATAGGCAGTGTAATTGGTCGAGGGCTGCCAAAAAACGTATTGCCACATTTCAATGGCGCGCTTCTGGCGCGCTTCCCGCTGCGCAAAACCTTGGTGATTATTTGGTAACAGGGAGGTTTCGCAACCCCTTCGAACGACGAACTACGAACTACAAATGACTGTCGTCTCATCAAGTCGTGTGCCAATTCACATTTACGGGACACTCGTAAATCGTCTTCTAGTTCTACGTGGAAGTTGGGGACTTCCCTTTTTCGTTGTTGCCATTTAATTGGACCTCTCTAATCAGGACACCTCGAGGATCTAACTGTACTTACACTAGATTTTCGACGAATATCCTTGTCGCCTCGCTGTGAATACTGACAAGAGCCCCCCCTGACTTCGTACATGCCCTTCCTGCGTTGGAAAATGACCTCGCGACAGAAACAAATTGGTAGTATTGACCTTCCTTCAGACGCAACCCGGAGCCACTGGGTTCACAGGAGGTGGTAGAAGATGTGACTGTAATATTAGCGTAGGGAGTTTTCGTAAAGCCCCCGAAACGGCCACGTGAACTTCTATCCCATTGTTCGATTTCGTTTTCAGGAGGTCGAACAATGCGATATAGGCGCTTCAGGGAATTTCACAAAAACTCCCTACTTGTAAGGTTATGCAAATAAGCTTCCTTATATGGAATTAGTGACGTCACACCGTAGTTGATAATTTCGCTACAGATGTCACTACTGCAGGCTTCGGACTCGCGGTTGGGCCTCTTTAAGATGGTGAACGCGACTCGAAAAGGAGACAAAAGTGAACGTGAGTGGCCGTCGCTTTCGTCTCGTAAATATTCTCTGTGACGGTGACAAAAGAAGACAAAAACAAACCTAACAAAACAAACACAAAAAGCGCTGACTGACACCAGAAAAGAACAAACATAGAACGCCATCCTGTGCATAGAGACAGTCAATACAGAACGTCTGAGTTGGTTTTTCCCAATATTTTAGACAAGTGTTTCTTTACAATTGACAGCATAGAGAGACCATGACTTTCCATTTGGAGGAGACAGAGAAAACCTGTCACTGTCTTAATGTGTTCCCAAAAACACGAGGGGGACACTCCGAAACGGAAACACTATAGATCGAGAATACAGTTGAACACGTTATTGCACCGGAAAGGTACGTTATACAATTTGAAGCTTGTTACATGTAGTCCGAAAATGTTCACCACCAACAAAATTAAAATAAAATGAATAATCGGGATGAATACCAACGATTGAAATATTTCAAATGCTGGACCCTAAAGCCCGCACCACACGGTGAAATTTGCGTGATGCAAGTGACACGCGTGCACGTTGCGACAGGCAAATTCTCACCGTGTAGGGTCGTTTTTTGCTGCGTATCTTCCTCGCGTGTCGAGACGCAGCCGATCTAGCATGTTTGATATTTTCTCGACACGCGAGGAAGTTAATCACCGTGTGGGGGCTACCTGCAGCAATGTTGCGCGAGTTCGACGAATCACAAGAAGTAGATCGGTCACATGATTTATAGGTCAGTCACATGATACCAAAATGGCAGCGCCCGGGAACTGTCAAATCCTGAGACAAGACCACAATTGATTTGTTAAGCCTTTTAGCAGTTAAATTGTCAATGTTTGACCGCGACGCATCAACAAACGCGTCAAGTAGTGAAACTGAAATTCGGATATGATATACGGGTTAGTCTTGCGAGTAACTGGTGCGATGGAAATTGGTGATTGACCACGGAAATTTTTTTATAATCGACAAATTAGACAGACTTTGATATTTCCACTGTTTTCAGCCAACTGGCAGAAAAACTCAAAACACGCCCCCTATTACCCAATTAGCAAAATTCGAAATTAATTTTTTCATCAAATAATTTCTTTATATCTGTAGACTTGCCACAGCAAATATTTTTTCAATACCTCTCCAAATATGTACTTGAGAGTAAAAAACATGCACTCGTCTAATTGATAGGCCTCGACCCTCCAACCTATGAATATTCATTAGTGGTCTTGTCTCTCCTATGAGAAGTATTATGGACCAAGAAGACCAAATTGCCCTTATTCTCCTGCTGTTACTCCGTCGGAGGCGGCGGCGGCGGCGGCGCCGCGTGGACCGTAGTCTTTGGACAAGGCCATGGATTCAGAGAAGAGAGGATAAGGGGGCCTATGCAAATCTAATTGCTGAATTGCGGGAGGAGGACCCCATGCAGTATCGCCAGTTCCACAGAGTGCGGGTCGAGAAATTTCAGGAATTGCTCGAGATGGTGGGGCCGCAGATACAAAGGCAGGATACAGTAATGCGACGCAGTATCGATCCTGGCCATTGGTATCATGTGACTGACCTATAAATCATGTGACCGATCTGCTTGTTGTGATTCGTCGAACTCGCGCAACAATGCAGCAGGTAGCCCCCACACGGTGATTAACTTCCTCGCGTGTCGAGAAAATATCAAACATGCTAGATCGGCTGCGTCTCGACTCGCGAGGGAAGATACGCAGCAAAAAACGACCCCACACAGTGAGAATTTGCCTGTCGCAACATGCACGCGTGTCACTTGCATCACGCAAATTTTCACCGTGTGGTGCAGGCTTAACCACGCTTGACCCGCCGAGTGGAACAAAAAATGACATCACAGCAGCACCAATGACCCCGGCGCGGTATACTTCAACTTTTTTCTTTTTCACTCGATACTCTTGAAGCCGAAAAAGAAAAAGACACGTTCCAACATACAATGCTGCATCATATTTACCTTTTCTGCATAAGAAGTGTTTCTTTTCGCTGCAGTCATTGTCGTACCACCTCCAGTTACCATTACGTTTCACAAAACGGACGCACCGCTCATGGTTCGCGACATCATTCAGACCAATGTTTAAATAAAACGGATTGGATTCTTTCGGCCAATCAAACGTTGAGTAGTCGATCCAGTAAAGCTTTGTTATACTTCCTCTGGGGTCAGCAAGTCCGATCCAAGGATCATCAGTCGAATCACAGCTGCAATGAAATGAATAAACTTCGTCCATTCACGACGAAACGAAGACAGTTACGTTTTAATGACGCTTTTCTAGATGGTTGCGAAAGGTCTCTATTTTTGGCAGATTTTCATCGAAAGTTTCAGCTATTCTACATGATAAGCTATAATAGCTATATATTATTTGTTTATTGTCACCTATTTATTTATACAAATAGCCAGCCTTAAGGCTTATGAGACAGTTGTTCGGGCATACGAGTTGTGAGATGTCGTTTCAAGTTCTTACTGCCCATTTCTCATCTCATATGCCCGAATCACAAAATTTGCAACTTCTTTGGCAAATTCGCCCTTGGTTAACATAATCTGGAGTCTCTCCTCATCGTCACTTGGTTCAACAAGTGTTACGGATATCTCCGTGTAAATGTATGTATCTTGTTTTCTACTCACTTTTGGATCCTGTTGGTAATTTCAGTGTTTTCATTCCCACTATGGATGCTTGCAAGATGCCCGCCAACCGAGACGCAATATTTTTGAGCATCGGAAAAATTCCTTTGTCGCCCCCGGACGTAGAGAAACTGGCTCGAGTCAACTGAGAACCAGTCCGACGGACATGTTCCAGATACGATCGCAACACCTGTGCAGAAAAAGCGTTGTTTTAAAGTGAACTTATCCCGGCATTCTGTTCGTGACGAATATTAAATGGTCCTAACATAACAATATTTGGAATGTACGGAACACAGCAACACAGGTTACTTGCTTTGTGTGTTCCACGTATCACAACCCGAGCCACAATGTCGGCCCATCTTGATCTTTATCTTTCATTTAAAGGGACTCTTTAGGTACCAGCTAGGTACTATAAGGCAAGATAAAGTTATCCAATAGCGGACTCTCCCATCTCTCAGTGCATCCACAAGCTAATTACACTTGTACGATGGTTATATTTTCGTGCTGAATCAAAATGACATTGTACCCTTACTCTGCATATAAATCACCAAAAGAGGGCAAATTTAACCCTGCCTATAGTCCCCCTTGAAGAAACAAAAAAGAGTATCATAGGCCTAATCTTTCTAGTAGTAACATTTAATGTCACTATACCTGGTTTTGGACCAACTATCTTTGCGGAAACCTTAAATTTATTTTATGTGAAGTAACCACCATGACAGGAGCATTTTTACTCTGCCCCCGAAATCCCACTCGACCTCTTCTTACTCCACGGACCAGTAACCCCAGTAGGTTGGTAATCTCCATTAACAAAATCGTTCAAAACGTAGACTTTAATTGAGCAGAAAACTACTTTCCACCCTGCAGCGCCTATCATCATTATGATTATCATCGTACCATTAAACTGAAAGGTAATTCAATAATTAAAGGATGACCTGGCTAAATGTGTGCGTGAGGTTTCGCTGTCCCATTCCGAGAGCCAATTCACCTAGTTACCTCTATCATAAACTTTTGAAAGACTCTGCCTCCATTAACTGAAATCGTTCCAAACGTAGATAATGGTGCAGAACAGTATATCGACTCAGCGCGTATTTCATATACCGTTAAACTAAAATGTTTAATGGCGATTAGGGTGATAGGATCAGTTAGCGTGGCCATTCTTTGATTAAACGTTTTCCGCTCAATTTCAGTCGGGCGTCAGCCTCCAATCATTGTGGTAATAACACATGAATAAGTCATTATAGCAACACAGTTGGACAGCCAAACAGATCGAATTTTATAAACTTACGAACTTACGCATGCACCAAGCAGCTGATTCGTACTTTCCGCTCTTTTCAAGAATTCAGGGAATGATGAAGGAGAACTTGATTGTATGTACATGTATTATGTAATTTTGCTTCAGGACATGGTACCAGACTCTGGGCAACAGATACCGCCCTTCGTCATTGCCACGTATCATGGCTGCATTACCAGAGCGGGGGATTGGTGCCGGTGCCAAGTGTGTCCCCGGAACGATTGTGGCTCATCCTGAGGAAATCAGGGGTTAATGTTCGGAGAAGCGAACATTAATCGGAAATCAGGGGTTCCGAACATTAACCCCTGATTTCCTCAGGATGATTGTGACGGGAAGAGCGTTCTTTTCTTGTTTATCATTCAGTCAAGAAGATGCGCACATTAACTTGATAACGAGAATGAGGTAGCTTCATTATTTTTTTACGACTGATATCTATGGCAAGCCGTTTGCTTCAAAAAGTCGAAATGATTTTTTTTCGAGTCAAAATGATTTTTTTCAAGTCAAGAAAAAAAATTTGAAATAAATTTTTTTTTCAAGTCGAGATATTTATTTTTCTTCTCATTTAACTTATTGAAGTTAAATCAATTAATAAAAATTTCACTGCGAGAAAAAAATGATTATAAAAATTAAAATAGTGTTTGTAAAATATGATAATGATACATAATAAATACCGAAATAGTGTCGAAAGTAAAAATTTCATATTCGAGTAAAAATTTCATACTCGAGAAAATAATCAGTCGAGCGCTACAAAAATAAAGTCGAACATTATGACGTCATCAGTTTTTGTGTACATTGCGCGCGCCGCCTAATTCAACACCTGGCCAGCCGCGATCAGGCCCGTGTGTCGTGTTATTCTGCAAACCCTCTATCGCGTGCAATACCTGATCGTTAGTGCTGTGCATAGGCACCAAGACCTCCGCAAAATCTTCTGCCAAAACGGAACCGGTGTAATGTTTTTGAGTGTTTCTGTTTTTGAGTGTTTCCCCTCATTGTTTGGGAACGCTCAAAAATAGATTGACAAGTTTTTCTGTGTATCCCCCCTATTGAAAAGTCGTGGTCTCTCTAGCTGCCTATTGTTTGGAAACACTGACACATGGGGAACAACCACAGATGTTACACCGGCACCGAAGTGATCGCATGCACGTATATACAGCGCACTCAGAATTCCTAGAATGTCATCTAGTAGCCTGGAACAGTTCTCTAGTTTGTTTTGATCTAATGATTGTCTGGCCCTTTCAGATCGCCGGACCATAGCGGGACACTGACGCAGACACTCGGCAATGTCAACAACATCGCCTCCCGCTATCTTGCATACTGTATAGACTGGTCCCCTGCTATGTATATATGTGGGCATTAGAATGCGAAGTCAGCAAGAGAACGGTTGGGGACGAGTCTACATACTGTACACGAAAAGTGATGACGTCATAATGTTCGACTCATTTTTTTCTGTCTCGAATGTGTTTTTTTTTTGTTGAATAGGAAATTTGTCATTTACAATAAATTTTTATCGACTTGAAAAAAATTTAAAAGAATTAGAAAAATAATCAACTGATAAGTTGTATATAAAAAAATTAATGAAAAAAACTTTTTTTTTTACTTAAAAAAAAAATATGTATATATATTTAAAAAGTCGACTTAAAAAAAAACAAACTTGTAGAATTGAAAAAAAATGTGTAAACTTGAAAATACTAATCTCAACTTTTTGAAGAAATTTCTTGACTTGAAATATTTTTTCTTGACTTGAAAAAAAAATCTCGACTTGAAAAAAATCATCTCGACTTTTTGAAGCAAACGGCTTGCCATAGATATCGCATTGCCTGAAATTCAGTGAAATAGTCTGTAAGAATAATGATACAAAATAATTAATAAACTTGACTTGATGACGTAATTTATAGACCTACCTATATTCAGTAAGAGGGTGCACGCACTGAAACTCCAAAAGAATCGGATTGTCAACATGTTCAGAGATTTACATTCCCAAATCAGTTCACCTCTTCAGAGTGTCAGGTCTTCGTGTCTCTAGTAAGTTGCCCCCAACAGTTGTTCCATTCTGAGTGCGTCCGTCGTCGTTCTTCGTCTGGAGATAGCGGAAATTTCAGTTCAATATCCTTATGATATCATGACTTTCTGTTTAGTGATGTTGTCATGGGCGACAATTGGCTGTCGAATGATTGAAACTGAATGTAATCGAGCCGTGCTTAATTATTTACGTCGACTCCCAAGGCAGTCTATTGGTCATTCTATTCAAACTTCCCGCGGGAAGGACGGACGGGCCGATCAATGCGTCGTACGCTGTTGCACGAATAAAAAAAGTAAATAAAGAGAAAAAAATGTTGGATACACGGGGAGTCGAACCCGTGACCACCAGATCGAAAGTCCAGCATTCTAACCGCTGAACCACTTTTCAGGAGATGTGGTGGTTGGTCTCAAAACATGCTGTTAAGCCACCAGTGGTCATTGACCAAGGAAGTGTGAGAGGGAAATGTGAGGGGTGGCTCTAGCACGTTTTCTTGCTGGAATGCCGTGGGACACGCCCAATTCTAAATTTCAAAACTCCCGCACTACACGACTTCGCTCTCGGAGGGTTAATAGAGCTCTCCAATCGAATTCTTACCAGAGAGGTAGGAATCTCGGGCACTCGGCCATATTGGAAAAGTTGACACGTTCCCTTTGACAATTTGCTCATAAAATAACTCTTTTTGCTCCAGAAATATAAAGTTTTTGTTGGATCTGATCGCAGTGGAGACATGCAACCAAAAGAAGTGTTGAATAGGTTGCGTCAGTTCGACGCATACCCCAAAACTTTAGAAGATTTTCGTGTTAAAACTTATGCCGGTGCTGCAGGTAAATCAATGTAAACAACAATAAATATACACAAGTAGGCCTGCTACGCATGTAACACACGCATGTAACTACAGGACAGGTGTGATTTGCATGCCTAGTACAAACCTGGGTTAAAATTTACAATACGTCATAAGGCCTAAGCTGCCTTCAGATTGATTTGTCATAAGCCACTGTGACCGTCACTTTATTCCGGGTAAAACGCATGACGGTCGATTCATGATGTCTTCTATTAATCAAAGAAAATTTGGCCTAACTGCAGAATAGCCGGGACAGTAGTAGCTCTGTACATTATGTCCCTCTGTACATTATGTACTCATTCCTATCATTGAGCACAGAGTGTCCCGGGTATTCTGCAGTTGCTCCGAAAATTCCTTTCCAGTCACCATAATCAGTGGTCTGATTATGCTCATCCTCTTTGTCTCCGAACTCAACTACTATCTGACGACGGAGGTGCATCCTGAGCTGTTTGTAGACATCAGCAGAGGACAGAAGTTGAAGATAAACATTGATATCACTTTCCCCAGGGTTTCATGTACTTGTAAGTATAGGCCTTTTTGATAAAGATTAATCAGAGCCAAAACAAATCAAATGTGCACACTCGGCATGTCAGAAGGCCTGAGCCGTCTTCGGACAATGCCATAAGCCACTGGACCCTTTGTTCCAGGTGAAACACATGACTGGTTGGTGCCCAAACGAACATCTTTGAAAACGGTTGATTCTAATAGAAAGGGTGTTTGTTGTCGGTATAGAAGTGAGTCACACTCACAGGAATTTTAATCCTTCAAATCTGCACCCCTGTCTCAGTCTCAAAAATTAAAGGCGATCATTTGCACTAATCTTGGTTTCTAAATCTTATCAGAAACGTGTAATGTCCTTTGTTGTCGAAGAATCAGAATTCCTCTACAGAAGAAAAGAAAGAGGTTTACAGTAGTTGAAAAGATCTGTCTTTTTTTCTTTGCAGATTTAACTGTGGATGCCATGGACGTCTCTGGCGAATCTCAAAACGATGTTGACGCAAACTTGTTCAAGACTCGTCTGACCATGGAGGGCAAGCCTGTCAAGGACGGTGAGCCAGCAGAAAAAGAGAGTAAGTTCAGCTGCTGAGTCCTTGCTTCTGTGTAAAACTGGCCGAGGCCCACTGGCGTGGCAGAAACCCAGCCTGTAAAAAGTAAACTCAGTTTGATTCTCCAGTAACAGTTTGCAGTTCAATTGCAGCTAATAAAACATGGTATTTTGTCAGAACCAGGTTGAATGATATATGAAAACATCGGACTCACTAAAATGGGGACGTTGTGGCAGTCATAATTATTTCATTTTTTCTCATTTGCAGATCTAGGAGAAGAAAAATCTGTTGACATTGTGAAGGTATGTTACAATTGCTCACTACGGAAGACACAGCAAATAGAATACGTACTCATAATAGATTATACCGTTTATGATACAGTAATGTTTAAAGGATTGCAATAAGCAGTTGTCAGTGCTCTACTTCGAATTGATCGCCTTGGAGGCTGATGAGATGCCATAAGGGAAGAAAATGTCATGAATAATGTTGGCTGTGCCAGAAGGGAAGAAACCGTAATGGGGTGATGCCATAAGGGAAGAATATGTAACGTTACTATCTTAATGGCATAATGGAAGCAAACGCAATGGGTAACGTTAGTTAAGCCATAAGGGAATAAAATGTGGCCTATTTCTGCATCAATGTGATAGTAGGACCTCACACTAGTTGACTTGTAACATTCTAGGATGCAGATGATGATGATGAAGAAATAGTCCAGGTCTTTTTCAATGATGTGGAGCCTGGTGTATGTATTTTGAAGGAAGACCAGCCACATTGTTGATTCACCAATATCATGCTCTCTGTCCAGTTCACTTTCTTGCTTTAATCATCATAACTTTTTTAATTGTCTTCATTTTCTTTCTTTGCTGCCAACTTCAATTTATTTGGACTTTGCCGCACATTCTTTATTGTTTGGTGCAAAGTATCTCTTTTTGCACATTTATTTCTTTTCAATGTTGGTGATTTATATTTTACAACAAAAATCTATGTGTTCTTCAGTACTCAGTAGCTCAGTCACTTACCGTAAACATCTTAAAAAGCTGTACTGGTAGTCATTTGAGTCACCATTGCAGTAAAGTAACTTTTTCATGCACAACCCTTCTTTGAAGACGATAATATTATTTTTGCTTATACACTAAGTTGTTTGGAAGTTGTTGATTCATATTGTGTTTATCTTCTTTGCTTTCAGACTCTAAAAAAGCCTTTAGACCCAACTAGATGTGAAAGTTGTTATGGTGCAGAAACAACTGATCTAAAGTAAGTGTTTTACCCACAACCATCATCCTCACACACCTTCACCCAACGATTCAATGCTTTGTGCCCTTCCGAAAGTTCCTGCACTGTCCCTACAACTTTATCAGTTTCCCATCACTTCAATACCCGAGATTAATATATGATATTGGTATTCTGGGGAACTCCTTCTCCAGGTTGATATAAACCTTTCGGAGAGCACTGGTATTATATACTTCTTCGTAACTTGCAGATGCTGTAATACTTGTGACGATGTGCGGGAGGCGTACCGCAGAAAAGGCTGGGCGTTCACAACGCCTGAGGAGATCGAGCAGTGCAAGCGGGAAGGGTATGCCGAGAAGATGAAGGCTGGTGTGAACGAAGGGTGTCGCATGTACGGTTATCTTCAAGTCAATAAGGTACGCGTCACAAATTTAACTTCCAATGTTATCAGTCAAAATCTTGGTTCCACTGACGCTACATTAGACAATTCTGAACACGGTGCCCTAACAGTGTACATCATCAATCACTGGATCAGAGATATGCTGGGGGATCGGAGATATACTGGGTTTTCAATCACTCAAACTTTTCTTTGATGGATAAAACTTTCCATTTTTGTCTTCGGAAATTGGAGCAGGTTTTAAAATCTTTGGGCCAAATTCATAAAGGGCGTTTAAGGGTTAGACACATGTAACTTCTCTTTAATCAGTTTCAGGGCCTATTCATATTCTGTGATTCTTTACATGAAGGACCTGAATCTGTCTATTCAGTAGTTAAACGCTGTTTTAAGCTAAACACCCTTTATGAATTTGGCCCTTTGTGTTTCTCGTTTTAGGTCGCTGGTAACTTCCATTTCGCACCGGGAAAAAGTTTCCAACAAAGTCACGTCCATGTTCATGACGTTCAGGCCTTTGCTGGAATGAAAGTAAGCGTGCTTCCTTGTCATTAGTCGTAGTTCCACCTATCATAAAACCCCGTGTTTTTTCAAGACCCATGTCTTCGCCGTGTGTCAAAAAACCCGGGGCACACTTACACCTATCAGTGGTGTTAGATAATGGTTAATAGCCCCGGCGACAGGTGCGCTGTAGGTAGGGAGCTCTCCTGTGTTTCTTTCCCCGTTGGAGGGGAATTTCGCATGCGCAATACCGAGGCAACTACACCGCGCCATATGTCGCCGGATCTCAGAACTTGCAATTGCCGTGTCTATTCAGATTCCACCTATCAAAAAACCTGTGTTGAACACGGGTCTAAATTAGTCCCCGATTAGCCCCATCGAGCTCGATGGGGCTAATAGACACGGGGATTTGACACACGGGTCTATTTAGACACGGCAATTCATAGGTGTAAGCGCAAAAGACACGGGGATTTGATAGGTGGAAGTACGACTATTATGTCTTCTGTTCTTGAGCAAGACACTTTAGTTACTGAGAACATGAGTAACCAACTTTCATCACAGCTATCTGGTCGTTTCAAAATTGTGCAGGAAATGACACATTGTTTAATTGTCCTAGAAGGCGCCGGTTAATGTTCCACCTCTTGTTCCGAAAATCTTTCCACTTTGGCAATATTTGACTTGTTTTGTGTTGTTTTTTCAGTTCAATATGACGCACAACATCAGCCATCTCTCATTTGGTGCCGATTATCCTGGCATTGTCAACCCTTTAGATGAAGTAACAACAGTTTCAGAAAAAGGTAGGCGTCCAAGTCATCAATAAATTCAGGAACACTAGAATTTCAAATACCAAAATTGATTTTATTGTAACAGAAACTTCCTGTCGTCATACCATGCACATAGGTTTTGATCACAATCTCTTCCCTCAAAATATCATATTCCATATTGTAGTTTCTTGCAACAGTAATAGCGCTCGCAGCTCTGCACTCTATTTCAGACCTGTTTACTGGTATGAAAAAAGATCCTCACAAAACATTACACACCGAATGTTTCTTCCAGTTACAGAAACACTGAACAGCATCTTCATTCAATATCAATATTGAATTGTTCATTCATGTATCACCATTGAAAATGGCAAACTTCGAATAAAATTCAGTGTTCGTGATTTTGGAGATTATGAGATGCCTCAATGTTATATGATTACTCCACCTAATCAATTAGACTCAGGTCTCTCGCAAGTCCTATTTATTTCGCGATGCCTAACACCATTTCATAATGGACTACCAATAAACATGATACACTGGTAGTCAATCACAGGAGAATGCAGGAGTTAGAACAGAGTGTACAAGTCTACACAGAATGTTTTTCTCCAGCACTTGTGTTAGCATCGTATGCCTGTTCCTATGGCCATGAATGTTCCAAATGTGCCTCCTCCCTGAACCATCGTCTTGCCAACGTTTGAAATTAATTCTCGACCTCGCATACCAAATCTGAAATAATAAAAATCGTATGTAAAAGAAAGTTGGAAATGTTGCATGTTCTGCACTGAAGAGTCCGTGGCTATCTCAGGTCACACCTTTTCTAAATTTGAAGAAAAATCCTTACTTTGCTGCCATTGCAAGTCACTTACAAATCATGAATCCATCATCTTTAGTATTCATTCTTGGAATGAGCTGTATAGTTGTAGTAATTGACAATGTTGAACCTCAGACACAGCTCGATTTGCACTTGTGAAACCCTGTTCCTAAAGACAGTAAGTCAGATGGAAAAACTACAGAATTCTACATTTTGAATCAAGAAGATTTACCTCAGTGCCGAGAATCCACCAAAGAGGGCGCCTGATGCCATTCCTACACAAAACCCGATCATGAAGCCATATTTCATTCTGTCAAAACAACTCGGCTGTCCTCGCTGGCCAGTGTAAGCACTTGGGGGTGGGGCAGGCATGTTGCACAAGAGCTTTCTGAAAAATAAAGATCATTAGTTGGGTCGTTACTTGCTGGCCAACTTTAAGGTTTAAGATTTTGGAGCAACTGCAGATTATTGCAGAATACCCGGGACACTCTGTGCTAAATGATAGTAATGTGTACATAATGTACAGAGGGACAGAGTGTACATAATGTACAGACTCGAGCTACTACTGTCCCGGCTATTCTGTAGTTAGGCCCATGCTTGGACTTAAGAATCTCATTGCGGAAGGTGAAATTTTAATGTTGCTGACTGTCATCCTCCATGAGCTGACGAGTGTTACTTCGTACTGTAGCCTGTAGGGGGCCATACAATACATAACATGCAATCGAAGTGCATGGTTAATCAGAGGTCACCAAATATACTCTCTTTTTGTAGAGTTAAAAGAACAAAACCTCATCAAAACACGTACCTATCGTTTCTACGTGTTTTACTTTTGCTAGCTACGCTGTCGAATCGTTGATATTTAGCTTTTGGAAAGAGTTAATCCCCAAAAATGTGCGATTTTTCCCAAAAATTTAGTACGTGTCCACCATGTTGGAAATCTGTCCCACAATGCAACGTATTTCAATTTCCGGTTTTGTAGAGGGTAAATTCTCTCAGATTTGATAGATTATGATAATAATTACCACCTCATTAGACATCCAATACTATAATGCGACGATTGAAATGATAATCTTTGCGTCTTTTATAATTCGATATAGCATGACAAATCCACCGGATCGTTTAAAGCCTATCTAAACTTGGCGGGAAGGTGTGGAGGCCAAGTGGTCTAGTGGTATGATTCTCGCTTCGGGTGCGAGAGGTCCCGGGTTCGACTCCCGGCTTGGCCCAAGAACACTTTTTCTTTTTTTAGAATCTATGGTTAAATGTTTTATTTCACTTGTTTTAACATTTTTCCAGTGTCAATTTAATGAAAATCATTATTGTTATATAGTCAACTATAAAGTCTTATTAAATTCTTCATTTCAATTCAGGTTCCCAGATGTTCCAATACTTTGTAAAAATAGTTCCAACCACTTATGTAAAATTAAACGGCGATGTAAGTATAAACAGTGATGCTCCGGTTTCCTCCTACACCGAATAATTAAGCACAGTAGTTGGCAACCTATGATTAACCTCCTGTAGCGATACTTCTTTATGAAGGACAACATTTCTATTAAGGACACCACATTTGGTCCCAAATTGGTTGTTTCTATTCAATTTAACCTCTCCAAACAGGACGCCTCTCTATTAAAGACAGCACTGGTCCATCCCTGGGTGTCCTTAATAGAGAGGTTATACTGTATTATGTTTGAATATTATGTCTGCTTTGGAGAATGATAAAGTGATTGCTCTATCTTTCCAGGTTTTATACACCAACCAATATTCCGTCACAAAGCATAGAAAGCAGGTGTCCTTGTCGGGGGCGTCCGGAGAACAGGGTCTTCCTGGCACATTCTTTATATATGAACTTTCACCCATGATGGTGAAATATACAGAAAAAAATAGGTAGGTATATTGGTCTAAACATGCATACCTCGTCTTCACCTGTTGAAGGGGTGCATCACTTTTATTAACTGGTAGCATTATTCTTTATTATAAGTTATTCTTTTTTGTTTATCTTTTTCAGATCTTTTATGCATTTCCTCACCGGAGTATGCGCAATAATCGGCGGAGTTTTCACAGTAGCTGGAATCATCGACTCATTTATATACCACTCGGCAAAAGCAATACAGAAGAAGATGGAGATAGGAAAATTAACATAGATTTTATGTACATGTAATAGTTTATTTATCACTTATTGGTCATCAAATAAAACCATGGGGCTTCTCAAGCCCTGTTTCTGCCATAAATGGAAGCATCCCAGAAGCTCATTATGTCAGCGTCACTTTTATAGTTTTGTTTGAAATCCTACCTGAGCTCAGTAGAAGTGTACAATTTCTTGTTCATCAACAACGTATGAATTCATCGTCACATCACATCACAAGATACAAAAAGTTCCCCCGCAAAATAGTCGGAGGCTAACCTGATAAACTGACTTTAATCAAGAGAATATCCAGAGGTTTAGAACAGGCTGCTAAAGATGCTGGATATTAGACATATTGGACATGTATATATATTTATTTCTGATAACTTTGTAACAACACGGCAAGAGTAGTCTCCAGAATAACTTTGAAAACAATATATATTTCATTCCAAAGTTTTCAAAAGTTTTCGCTGGACAAGCTGCTACTGCTAGAAGGGGACAGGGTTCTACTGTAGTCTTAAATAACATAAATGCCACATGAACATGATTAAAGATATGTAAGGTGAGCTTTGATATTTTTAATCTCGGACATAGCCAGTGATTTTTCAATATACTCCGCCTCTCAATATTTTGTATACGAGGTAGGAGTATCAAAAACCTGATCTCAGGCTGAGATATTTTTGACACGATGACTCATCAAGGGCTTAATTCTATCCCTTTATGATAATTTGTGAATGAAGTGCTTGCTTGCAAGGTGTGTGGAATTTCAAGATGAAGATATCAGAAATACTTCTTAAAACTGGCTTCTGGAAAAGATGTGAATGTTCCATTTTAACTGATCGAAGTTATTTTTAGCAAAATTGATTCGTTTTGGTGCATTTTATAAAAATGTTGGTGCTTTTGTACTCCTACACCCCTTGTCCTAGCAATAGACTTCCCTCAAAGATACAGTAGAACCTCTCTATTAAGGACAACCTCGGACTGACAAGTGCTGTCCTTGGTGGAGAGTTGTTCTGATTCAAGAGGTCAAATTGAATGGAAACAACCAACTCTTTGGCCGAAACTTGTGTTCTTAATAGAGAGGTAGTCCTTAACAGTACAGGGAGATATTCGCTAAGGGAGGCTCCACGGAAGATTTAAGGTGAAATAGCTAAAAAGATGCTCCCTTTATTGACTGCTGGTTACCTCCAACCTCAAGTATATTCAAATGGCGGTGTCACCCAAGATATCTGAAACTAGATCGATAGTGCTACACCACTTGCACTTCTTGTTAAGGGTTGACCATAGGCATCACTATTTTGGCTGCTGAAGCCATTAGAACACTTTGAAAACGAATGTCTATTTAAGGGCGGGAGTCTGTTCTTTGTTTTCCAGAGAGCAGCCTCCCAGGTTTTAAATGGGCAGTCACTTCATTTCGAAGAAGTTCCAGCTGCTTTAGTATTCCAAAATCTAGCGAAAATGTTGGGACCTATGGTCAACTCTTATGTACAATCATTTTCCTTGTTTTTCTTACTGATTTGTAAGTTAGTTTATGTTTGTTGTTGTTTGGGTCCGTTTCCAAATATTGCTTCCATTGGTTTATTGTGTATGTGAAAGTCTAAAAACAGTTGATCGACTTATGCATGGGCTTGGAATGGCGACTCGTCGTATTGCCTTCTCATTCCGAGTAAATGCTTTTTAAAGTAGTGCCAATACATTTTAAACATTTGTTTACAGTCGCTATCAGAGAATTATCTTGGCAAATACAACTTAAAATGTCGCATTCGGCGAGTGGGGATTATTGTACAGACCATTTAGGATGAACATACTGCTGATCGATGTTGTTGCAGTTGAGTTGAGTAATGTCTGATGACATATCAGTGCCATGACGTCGGGACGACGCCAACGATTCCATTGAAATAACGTCATGAAGTAAATGGCGATAGTATGCCTGATATGTCTTCTGATGTTACGAATGTTTGTTTTGTCAAGTGACTTATGGTGTTTTGTCCACTAGATTGTTCTTTTATTTTATCAGTCATGTGAACTGTGTTGTAATTTATCTTCACAAAGACGATGCGTTAGAAATGTGTCCTCTTTGATTCAGATACAAACAATAGAATTAAAATGTTTGAGGATGTGTTTCGAGTCCTCTTATGCATGTACAGGTAGAGCCACCACATGAAAAAATGAGTAATGTCAGTCATTCTGCCTCTTGTCTGTTCTAGTACCAATCAAGTAAGGGGCAGTGTATATACGTCCCAGACCTGTTTCTTGCTCTGAAACTTGGCTTTCACTTTCACTTTCACCAGCTGAGCCAAAGCTTTTGCATTTCATCATATAAAAGTAACCTGTTTCAGTCGCTTGTTCCTTGTAGTTTAGTTTTGACTAATGTAAATGTTCACTTGTCTAGGCGATGGGGGGGGGGTGTTATGATATGCCGTTGAACATCTCTTCGACCTGGTAACTTCGTCCCTCCTGCCAGTTCTGTCATAGGGAAAGATAGTAGAAGAGAGAGGTTGCAAGAGTGTAAACCTCTCGAAGTCTGAAAAATGCTGCCTCGTGAGGTGTCCTGATTTCAAAGGTCAGATTGAATCGAAGTTACCCATTTGGGACCAAAATCAGTGGCTTTTAAAATGTAATACACTTGTAGAGAGGGAGTCCTGCTAACAGAAATGCCTTGTTATGGAGGTTCAACTCTACTTCTTGAGTGGAGCAACCATACCATCATCTTGTGAGGGACTCTCTCTGTCTCCATTTAGGAGCACAACTCTTGTCTCGAATTCCGTCTTCAAATTGATCATATTCATAGAACAGAAAAAAATAAATGTTTATTATGTAATAACGTGTTGGTTGTTTTAATCCTGTGATGATTCACAAGTACTTAGGCATCATAGGCCTATAAAGCCAGAGGATGAACCGGGCCTCAGCGTGGATAAACTGTGGATCCTGTGGCACCATCACTGTATTAGATGGAGGAAAATATTTTAAAAGGTGTGCTACCGAGGACAGCGTTGCATCTAGCTAGCTTCTGCCAGGACGAAGAAGGACATCGTCCTCTTGTCACAACCTGAAGAAGACATCTGGCTGTCTGGGTTCAAAGTCGTATGTTGTCATACCATGACTATATCATTTAGGAACAATTACGTAGCAACACCAGCATCTTGTTTTAAAGTCAATTTTTTATTTCATGAAAGGAGCTTGTCGACGCGTCACAATGTAATGTAAGACCACCATGAGGAAACCGATATCACACCCCACCTCTTTGCAGTGCAAATTATATTATTGGTTTGCTGATGAAAACACTGCTTGTCTACTCACTCCCAAAACAATTTCCCAGCTAGCTTTTGAAATTGGACTTGGGGCATCACCGGCCCGGGTTTCTGAAGACATAGTCACAACCTTGAAACATTGTATACCCTTCTAACATTTACACTTTTCTTCCATTTCTACAAGTTTCTTTCTACATTTTCATTACTAATCTTATCTAGCATTATGATAATCGCACTATAAAAGCTTAATATGAGTCATTCGCACGTTCTAGACGCTCATAAAGCGTTTAAAACGGCCGCCAGCAAAGATCACATGAAAATGCGTCTGCTCTAAAAATGACTCACGTGACGTAATGATTTAATTTCCGCACATGCGCAATGAATAATGTCCTCATCATAACAAATTTTTAGTGAAGTGAGAAATTTCTATCGAAAAAATGCCGCTTTTCAGCGCAAGCACTCCGTTTGATACGGATGTCGGTACGTATAATGATAGATAAGAGTGTTAAGAGTTGTTCTAGGTTTCAGGTTTTTTGAAAATCCGTCGGCTTTTAATGAAATGAGGTAGTTTTCGAAGGTGATTTTTTACTTCGTTTTGGAACAGCTGTACTGAATGTACAGGGCTTTGTGTACATTTTGTACACTCTGCAGTTCAGTGGAAGTGATGACACATAAGCACAAGAAGAGCAGGTGTGAAATCAGATCACTGTCGGAGATTTAATCTGTAGAATGATAGGGGTTGGTTGGTGATGGTGAAGTTTACTAGTCAGAAAAGTCTAGTAAGTCTACGTCTACAATATGAATAGTATGATGAGAAGTTGAAGAGAACACAACGACAGACAAAATCAAATGTGAAAGTCTGTTTTCAAGTGAAGACGCTGGACCAATCTGGAACGGATGGGCGGTTGTGATTATGAAAAGCCAATCTCTAGCGCAGCGTGCAAACGTTATACACCTAGCTTACAAAAGTACCTCCTCCATGACGACCTTAAAATTTTGTAATGCCCAGTTCCTCAATTCTGCGACGATGTTTTGACTTGCCTCGTCCTAGTCGCTACTAAATGCTCCCATTCTTTCTCATCACTCTGGGTTACATTCACAAGGTCCTTTGTTCGGGCCTATTTTAAAATCAACAAGTGTGTTTGCAGGCCAATTTGTTTTCTAATCTATACCGGTACGATAACCTGTCTAAAAGTTTTGAAAAATATCTGTTTTCAGAGAAGGCCACCAATGAGATGAACACATCGGAGGATTGGGCCCTGATCATGGACATCTGTGATAAAGTAGGAGCTTCTCCAAATGGGTAGGTTATCTAAAAACTGTTTAAATGACGTGGCAATGTACGTATACTTACCTTGGGAACATGAAATCCACAGGGGCTGGGTGCACTGATGAAAGCTCAGCTTTATCTAAGAACTGTGGCGATTTGGAGTAGACAAAGTTGTTTGCTCCATGATAATGAGAATGCTGCGTGTTGCTCTCATTTTCACAATTGCTCACTGATTTTCGTATTGAGTACAGTACAGTAGGACTAAATAATAAAAGTAAAATCTGTATTTCCATTCTCAAACGAAATTATCATCCGTGTGAGGAAAAATTAAGTATTGCTAGTTCACACCTCTCTGTAGTGTAAAGCAGTCCACAATGAGGAAGTTAAGACTGTACTATAAAAATGCGAAAGATTCATCAGCATTTGATCACGTACCTTGGGACATGATAGGACGGCTGAACTGTTCATATTGTCCGATACTACAGGAAGATTTATTTATCATGTTCACTTAAAAATAGTAAATTAGTTAGAGAAATACATTTTCACTTGAATAAATCATTGTCTTCTCTAATAAGTGTTCCTGCATTGAGTGCTTTTGGTAAACTCTCTGTTTTTGGTTAAATTGACCATGGGTATGCCTCAGTTGGATGTAAATTCTTGTAACCTGATAATAAATACAGTCTCCGAGTACAGTTACGATTGTGTCATCTTTTCAGACAAAAAGACTGCCTTAAATCGATAGTGAAACGACTCAACCATAAAGTTCCACATGTAGCAATGCAAGCTCTGACGGTAAGCTGATAAACGCACTTACCCTGGGATGGACAGTGAATTCAGTTAGATCACAGTAGAACCAGTATATCCTGGTGACATCTGAACCAGGGATTGGCTAAATCAGGGCTGTTGAAATCATATTTGTCAATTTCATATATGTGTCTCATCATGTTTTCGTTGCGTTGTTTCAGCTGCTTGATGCATGCGTGAAGAACTGTGGTAATAGCTTTCATCTTGAGGTGAGCTCAAGAGACTTTGTGTCAGAAGTCAGGACTCAGTTGACCAAGGTAAGACCTAATTTCTGTTCTCTTTTAAATTGATGTTAGGCTTTATAAACTATTTTGGCAAACCCAGGCTTTTCACTTACATGACAAAGTTCATAAAGTTTGCAGAGTTCACTGAATGAGGTATAAAGGAATTCCCCCCCCCCCCCCAAATACCCAAGCGCATCCATATGTAGCAGTGGGAATAGCCCTGAAACAACAATAAGTCTCTGCCCCTCCCCCCTCAGACATGTTTGTTGGTCGTATCGAATTGTTATTTAAAAATTTTCCATGTTGTCATCTTTTCAGGCACACCCGAAGGTTGCTGATAAACTAAAAGAGTTACTTAAGAAATGGGCCGAAAATGAATTCAAAAGTGATCCAGCATTGAGGTAAGTCTAATCTGATCTTGAATTGGATCAAGTGTCTTTGAATGATAATCAAAATGTTCCATTAAACCTTTTTCATGATCAGCTGAGAATTCCCTTTGCGACTACCGCGTACATGTACATGTTGTTTCTGACTCGTGCTACGCTGTTGGTCTTCTCCACATTCTGATATTGGATGTGACTCTGTTTCAAGGCTGGGAGTGTTCCATTCGGGTCTCATGAAATGTGTCAGATAGCCTGGTCATATCGTTTGTGGCCACTACCGGTATATTATTTAATGACCTTTTAAAGCTTACTGGACTCCGGTGGAAACGTTACTGGACTCCGGTGGAAACGTTACTGGACTCCGGTGGAAACGTTACTGGACTCCGGTGGAAACGTTACTGGACTCCGGTGGAAACGTTACTGGACTCCGGTGGATGCTGTTTACCTGTAGGATGACTATTATCGAATATCATTATTTTTCAGCGGAATACGTACCTTATTCAATGAGATTGATCCATCTTCGGTAAGATAATGTAGTTGTTAACTTTTTACGATAACACAACATCGTTCTATTTGCAGCCTAATTCCTTCATTATATAATAGCTTAAAGACAGAAGGACACAGTTTCGCTACATCGGACCAGGTATGTTTGAAACAAGTTTCAATCAGACTGAGGTCCACCCTTTAATACAAACGGTTTCATGTAGAGAGTTCGAGGCAAAAGCTGCTGAACACCATTCCGAAAAAATGATATGATTAGGGTAAAATGAAGCTTGCAGTACCCTGGATTTAAAGACCTAACCATTTCAATGCAAAACCCCCGAAGATCCCGTTGAAAACTATGCAATAAGACACAACTTTGTAGTAAAAACCATAGTCGCTGCAAAAATTTCGCGATTACTCAAAACAACCTAGAGTGGAGTTAGTGGCTTTTGTGTTTGAACTCGTCTCTTCATTCATGTGTCTCTATTTATCAAAAATTATTAGACTTAGATGCTTGCTTCTAATATTATTTGCTGGCTAACAGAAATGCTGATTTTGGCAAGAAGGACAACAGCTTGCTATAGTTTGTTCAAGAGGCCTGATGAAAAGCTTTCTTTGCTCCTGTAAGGCCAGGTCAACATAAGATTCACATGGTCACTTGTCACGATTCTCATGTCACATGTCGACTGTTTGTCACAATCATGTTCTTCAATTATCTTCGGCTTAAACACATGAGGGTGAAAAGTGACGACGTGAATCTAATGTGGCCTGCTCATTAGAAAGAACATTTTATGACTTGTGCATTTCATGCCAGTCGTGTTGCATGGTGTATCGACACCATTTTGCTGTCCATGTGTGAGCTGTCCAGTATTGCAGCACTGCCTACCATCTATGTGAGATGAAGAGAGGCTTAGATAATTTGAGGGGTTTCTGGCCTACTTGGCAAAACCTGCCATGTATAAAATCAACCACAAAAACTCATCAGTTGATTATTCAAGTAGGGTAGAATGGGATATTTGTAGGCCCAGTTTAATTGTAACCCCTGCCTATGATATTGATTGATATCCTCGTGCATCAAACAATGCAGGGGCAACAAATAAACTGTGGCTACGAATACCCCATTCTACCTTACCACTGATTCATCGCTAACTAATAGTGCTTCAATTCTTTAGCCGAAAGCCGCACCGGTGTTAAGCAAGGACCCCAACGTGGTATCTAGTCAACAGGAAGAGGATGATATAGCTAAGGCAATAGCACTGTCATTGCAAGAGAACGAGAAGGGTGCGTCGTCTAAATCAGGCGGCCTGTACCCGACGGCCATGATGGCGTCTGGGTCACCGCAGTCGAGGGGAGCCAAGGAACTCAGAAAGGTGAGTAGTGACTTATTCTCGAACTTGTCTCGGGACCGACAAGTGCTGTCCTTAATAGAGAGGTGTCCTGATTAGAGAGGCCACCTTGGAAGCAGCCACCCTACCTTGCTCCAGGCTTTCTAAAGGGTTACTACAAAGCCACCCTACCTTAGATAGCAAGCCATCCTACCTTGTTTTGCGCACTAGCAAAACATATTGGATGTCAAGGGTACCACCCTACCTTGAGAAAAGACTGTGAAAAACTCTTCAGCAGGTTGTCCTTAATAGAGAGGTATCCACTAATAGAAGTTCAACTGCGCTTGTAACTTTTGTCTTCGGCTGATAAATGTTTGTTGTCGATTTCAGGTGCGTGCAATGTATGACTTTGAAGCTGCCGAGGATAACGAGTTGACATTTAAAGCGGGTGAAATCATAAGTATCCTGGACGACAGCGATCCAAACTGGTGGAAGGGCTCAACGTATCGAGGGGAGGGACTGTTCCCGGCTAATTTTGTCACGGCCGATCTTACTGCAGAACCCGAACAAAGTAAGTTAATTTTGAGTAGAACAGTATTTTCTATAATTTTTTGCAACTTGTTTGCATCATCTTGAGACCGGTTTCTTGAGTCAGCCGTGGAGTTTCCATGCCATGTAAGATAAAGCGTCTTGTAAACAAGCAATTTAAATCGCTGTTATCTGCGACCTGAAATCACCCAGCAAATTGCAACACCTTCAAGTAAAGCTCAAGTTGCCTATCTTTGCACTGTAACTGCTAAATCAGAATGGCACTAATGCAAGACGTCATCTGTCTCTTTTAGATAAAGAAAAGAAATCGGTACAATTTAAAGAAGAAGTTGAGGTGAAGACGGTTGAGCCTATTCCTGAGCAGTTGTACATAGATGAGGTGAGTGGTATAGCTTGAAATCTGGATTCAGATCTACCCTGGTTTAGGGAGAGTCATAAAATGTCTTGTATAGTACCCCAGGTATATGGCACGGCTTAACCCGCCGGCCATGAGGGAATTCCTTTATGGCCCAGTGGTTGGCGCGTTGGGCCCAGAGTGGGAGTTAAGCAACGTTCAGCGCGGTCAACCTTTAGATCGGTGACCGGCATGTACAATACATGTCTCAGTCATCATTATCATTTTTTGATTCTAATGAACCCTAAGCAGTATTGGGTGGAAGCCAGTAGCGCTAACCACTGGGCCATGACATGAGTTACTCTTTGAACAGGTTGGAATGTGTTAATTATAAGACACGAAAACTCTTACTAGTCTGTCACAGAAATTCCGAAATGAACTTGACCTCTTGTTACTTCTGCAGGAGAAGATAGATAAGACTTTAGAGTTACTACAGAATGCTGATCCCACTGGTGTGAATAAACCCGATACTCATGAAATGTTAGCTTTAGAAGGTGAGTCGCTGTGTAGTCTTCTTTGGTTTATATTCAGCTACGGCAATATTTCTCGTAAAAATATAATCTCGTCATAAAAAACTTTGATTTTCTCCAAACAATGTTGGTAAAAGCTCATTGTTTTCTCGGAGCATGTACAAAGATGTGAGTCATCAAAATGTTTCTTATAACCAAATTTATATGAACGTGTGCTAAATTCCAGATGTCCCTTTTAATACTGATCTGACTTACTTTTCGTTTTCAAATTGGGGTGATGGGCTACATGGGTTTTATATTGCCAACTGTCACATCTTGAACCCAGTTCTCTTTAAATCTTCATTTAAATATCTAAAAATGTTTCTCAACTGTCTTTTTTCAGAGCAATGTAAAGCCATGGCACCCCTGATAGACCAAAAGCTCGAAGATATCGACAAAAAGCACATTGGCTTGATGGAATTGAACGCCAAAGTGTTCGAAGCGCTACAGATTTATGACAATTTAATGAAAGATATCCCGGTACCGCAATACGGCTATCAACCGCCAGCGACGAAAACACTGCCGGCGTATTCCATGCCGAATGTTTCCACGCAACAAATGCCGTCATCCAATCAGGTAAGAAGAAAACTTCATGATGCATAGTATTCTTTTCTTTTGAACAATTAGAAGCCGACGTGGAGATGAATGATTTGAAATCAATTCTGACAGTAATTCTACCATCCATCAGAAAGACGAGAGAATTTCCAAGGCCGGCTGGTCTTGTCAATAGGTTCTGACAGTTGTTAACTTGACAACAAGCGCTGCAATCCTTTCCTATAATGATAACACTTTGCATAAATATTATAATTAATCAGTGGATATAACCTCAAAAATACATGTATCGATATAAAGCATTCATGATTGGTTGAATGATTCATTTTATGGATTTTCTTCGTTTTCCCCTTCAGGCGATGTACAATGGACAACCCCAGGCCCAGTATTTGCCACAGGGGGCTAACGGTCCCCCAATGAGCCAAGGCTATGATGTCCCGAATCAACAGTTCCAGGGCCAGACGGCAGCAATGTCTCAACAGGACCAGGTGCCAGCGCTACAAGCCCCGACGACTCTGCACCAGCCACATAGCTTCTCCCAAACTCAACAGAATCAAACGCAATATAATAGGTGAGCCCTTGGGCCTGATCCATATGCTGTAATGGATTTCAGTTCCCAAAACTGCCCAGCTGCCCCTTGGCGAGGGAGGCATTTTGACCCAAAAAATGTGCTTTACCATTGGACTGACAAGTAGTGTCTTTCTGTAGAGAGGTATCCTGATTAGAGAGGTCAAATTCAATGGAGACAACGAATGTGGACCAAGACCATAGGGAGGATGTCCTTATTAGAGAGGTGTCCGCTAAAGGAGGTTCCACTGTCTTGTTCAAGTATTCTGTTTGTTATGCTTAGATATGCCTTTCTTTCATCTCCAGCATGCCGCCTCAAAGTACGAGTAATTCAGTCGCAAGCCACATCCAGGGTCCACCGTCATTGCACTATCAACCCCCGAGCGTAGATCCCTCACAGTTACCACCACAGCCAGACATGCAACACGCGTACCAGCAGATGAACCACCAGCAGATGTTTCAGCAGTCGCAACAACAGCCACTGTTATAAGACCGGACACATTAACCCTTTAGGGCCTGAACGCATTGGAGAAAATTCAAAAATTTGGCTCGACAGCGACAGACGTTGAAATGAGTGTACCGATAGATAGCTTGTCATAGGTTCCTGTAGGTCCCTTGGTCACTATTGAGCTTGAGGCAGAAAAATTTAGGAATTTTCCTATGAAGTGTTCAGGTTAACTCTGATCATCAAAGGTTTGTCTTGATTCTTCTGAGTTAATCAGACTAGCCTTTTCAAGCCTTCAAATGATAAGGACTCGGTACGTATTTGATGAAACTTAAGCAAGGAATTGATTGAAATGTAGATAAATAGATCTGCTAATTTTAGATGTGCTCTCCGGAGTTGATAATCTTGTTTGTAAAAATGTGATCATGAACAATTTGCTTGATGAATGATAAATTGTATCGGCAGTTTATAAGCAGCACTGGGTAAGATCGTAACAGAAGTATGTTAGAGACAGTACTGATCTGGCCTATCACCCTTAGCATCCACACGAGCACCAAGCTTAAAGGTTGACACTGTTGAATATGTAACCTGTGCTCGGTGCACGGAGATCAGCGCAGTGGGGTTTATGAATGTCCGATCAGGTACGCAGTGCAGCTGCCGGCAGATCTGCAGGTATAGGCCAGATGTATACCACCTCTAATGCACTGCAGTTGATGAGACTGCAGAAAGCACCTGAATTTCTGTCGCTGTGTTTGTTTATTGATTTGACAGTCTGTGTAGCTGTTTGGGTAAAGAATGTTTGTATATACTAATGCACGCTCTTGATGCCTGGCTTATAATTGGGCTATACTTTGTAGTACTAGGTTTATACATCAGTTGGTTACTTGTTAACCTGTTGCACTGAGGTTATAGGACTAGTCAAGTCACAGGTGCGTGAATGCCTGCTCGACCACTGTTATAACGTCATGAGAGACATCAACATGTATATATAGAAACTCTGTAACACAAAGGCTGTGCTTTACTTGGTTCAGGTTCTGTGTAATCATGCTTATACAGGTTCTTTCCTCTTCTGCATGTTTTCTTTGAATTGTGTGCTACACGTATAGTCGGCCCAGAACATGTGTAAGTTATTTATTTGTGGTGTCCATGATGTTCTGGGAAGGTTTATCGCAATGTGATTTAAAAAATGGGGCCATACTTTAAGTATGTACGCATAATTTTCCTGCTCCCACCCGCAGTGAGTGTGTAAACGCTTGACAGTAAACCCCCTCTGATCTTTAGAATAGTGATCAGCTGTGTGTGAACGAAAGGTTTGTAAATTCTGTGCTTTTCGATGACAATCCCGTGATCAGGAGGGTTGAAATGAGAGTCTGACTACCTATAGTGGACCATAGTACTGTGAAATAAGCATGATATCAAATCTTTCTCGGCCCCAACCCCCGATGGCGTTAGTAGGCAAATAGGCAAATGTTTGTTTACCTGTTTTTAAGCCCCTTGCTCCCTCTTATGCACTCATACTTGAAGTATTGCCAAAACTACAATTTGTGAAATGTATACTCATAGTGGAGAGAGAAGAGATTTATTTCATATTCATCACACAACGTTGGGGGGGGGGGATGGACTTTGACATGAATTTAGGTAGCAGAACCCATGGTCCAACTACAGTAAAACCTCTCTATTAAGGACACCCTTGGGAATGACAAATGCTGGCCTTGATTAAGAGGTGCCTTGATCACAAATCACCTTGGTCAAATTCAATGGAAATGACTGTAGTGGTACCACATGTTGTGTGTTCTTGATAGAGAGGTGTCCGCTATTGGGGACTATTAACACAGGGGAGGCCCAAGTCTGGGTTATGAGGCCTGAATGATGATGATGAGTGATACGAATGTGGATTTTGAGATGAAATGTACACATCAGTATAACATAGTTATGGATTTCATTTGAATGTAACTTCTGTACTTGTGTGTCGGAAGATGTACATACATTAAGCTTCATCACAAGGACATTGCAATGTTTGTATACATTTTGTATATTGATCAAACCCATCTGTATTATATTTCTGCTTTCGTCAAATCTTCTATAAAGGTTTAGGGGCTGCCTATAGAATTGCATGTACACATTGCTATCTGCACTGAGGATAAAGTAACATTAAGGACGATTTTTCTTGGAAAGCCCAGATTCTGGGTTTATCCAGTGTGCGGTTTTAACTTAAGGAGATATTAGGCCGGATTTACATAGGATTCACGTTGTCACTTGTCGTGTTTCACGTGTCACGAGTTAATTGACTTCAGCTTGAAAATACCACGTGAGGGTGAAAAGTGACTCGTGAATCGTAGGTGGCCTGCTCTTTGGAAACGACCTGTTACCTCAATGGGTGATATGAATAAAGACTAGCAAATGCTTTTATCTAAAACTCCATGTACATTTACACTGGGCCTTTCTGTACAAAACTGAAGTAAAAGCAATTGCTATACTTTATTCATATCACCCTTTATGTCATTCATTCATAATGAACAGTGGCGCAGTGCATGTGAAAACGTGAACTCTATAATCGCAACCTAATCTACCGCAATGGGCAATGACAAATAATGAGCCAGAAATCGAGAAAAATGAACTAAAAGCTCGACACTGGTGTAGTAGTGTGTGATGCACTGAAAGCTCGATGTGGATTTGTCACACACTGGGAAGAAGGGATTGTATATTAGAGAGCTGTACATGTTCACGCCAAATGTTGGTTTCATTATATTAGAATATTTATGTCTCGTGTACAAAACATTCTCAATAAATACAAAGCTAAGTTGAAAAAACGTTTTCCATTTTATATGTTTGCAGTAAAGCAAGGACCTCCAAACGGTGAGTTGTCCCCGACCCCCTTGAAACTCCCTGACACGACCTTGCCATTGAGATACAACGGCATACAGTACAGGTGTACCTAGATAGTGGAGTTTCATGGATATTGCCAGATCAAGCTGTGCCGATGTACAGCATTTCGCACTTGTAAAAAACTGTGCGCTATTTCACTAAATCGTACCAATTGTCAACTGGTTATACACCAATTGGCAGAGAAAATTGGGAATTCCTCCTGAAATCAACGAGGACATCTGAGGATGTGCACTTTTTTGTGCAAGCCTTTGTCAGAAGTGACACAGAAATGAGAGTGTGATCAGGATCTCAGACAAGATGGTAGGTAGTCAAATGGGCAAGTGTCCAGGCAAAAGAGCTTGTTTTGGCAATAATTCGCTGCTTTGGGATCCATGCTTAACTGGTTTAATGAAATGGTTTAGATTTCATTTGAAGATGAAGCAAGTCATCAATATTCATGGTGTGGAGCAAGGCTGAGAGTGTCCAATCCCCCTTGTCTTCCTTGCTAGTGAAGTAGACATATACATGGACGACATCAGACAAGGGGTTGGCTTTAAGAGGACTCTGTTCGTAGGGCAGCTATCACATTGTCCTCTTGGGAGGGCGCTCTGCTAGTCACACTTCTGACTCTGGTTTGCCTTGTTTGCAGAGTCCTGTTAAATATTCATGAGGCAAGACTTCATTTGGGGGACATTCCACGTAACGTTATCTGTGCTGTGTGGTGATCAGGAGATTCACTGAGGCAAATGGTAGACTTCACTTGATGGCGGTGTTCCCATTGTCTACATATGACTTTGTCATGTGTGATTGAGGACGCACAGTCCGTGAAGGTGTCAGTCAAGTGCGGAGTGCCACAGGGTTCAGTGTTGGGCCCTGTTCTTTTTATAATCTACACACTCCCGCTCGGGGACGTCATGCGCTATGCAAATGTCCCTTACCAGCTTTATGCTGATGATAATCAGTTGATCGAATCTTTTAGCTGCGGTGACAAAGCTCAGTGCACAGCAATGGTATCCAAAACAGAGGATTGCATAGGCAACATCCAAACCTGGTTGACCGAGAACAAGCTTGCTCTCAATGCGCCCAAAACGGACTTAACAAACTTTGTTTCTACCAAGAGGTGTGGTTCAATTTCGGGAATCACAGCTGATGGCATATGGATTGAATGTTCTGAGTGTATAAAAGACCTAGGCGCGTGGCTTGACAAAAACATGAATATGCAGACGCACATTAAGCTAACATGCAAAGCGGCCTACGGGAGCCTTTACAAAATTGGCCGAATCAGGAAATGTCTCGATCAAACTGGCACCGCGAGGCTAGTCCATGCGTTTGTGACGTCACGGTTGGATACCAACAACGGGCTCCTTTATGGCCTGCCCGAAAATACACTCGCACCCTTACAGCGTGTTCAAAACTCCGCAGCGAGGCTTGTCACTCGAACAAGGAAATTCGACCACATTACACCTGTTCTTATAGACTTACACTGGCTTCCCATCAGGTCGCAAATTGAGTATAAGATTCTACTCACAGTCTATAAGTCGGTAAATGGACTAGGTCCTGTGTACCTAAAATAACTTTTAACTGCGACCCCCCAAAGAAGGATCACCAGAGCATCCTCTGGGTTTAATCTGCTAGAAGCAAGAAGGACAAAACCTAGGTACGGTGACCGCCGTTTTTCCAGCTGCGGGCCGTGCCTATGGAATAAACTGCCACCAGCCCTCAGGGCAGAGACAAGCATTGAACAGTTCAAGAGTCAGTTAAAAACGCTACTTTTTCGGCAAGTGGAGAGGGGCGCTTTGAGTGTGGTTTAACCGCGGAAAGGCGCGATACAAATGACATTTATCATTTATCATGTACAGTAAGATGGTATCTTCCACTTCTTACATGTAGATGCACACAGTTTGTAGTTTGAGAGCATCCAATTCAACTGTCCCAATAAAGGCATTTCCCAATGCTTTTCATCTTTATGGCCACGCATGTACCTGCCAACTGACTGGAGAAGTCTTCAATGACTTCAGCTGACTGGAGAAGTCTTCAATGACTTCAGCTGACGGGAGACATCTTCAATGACTACAGCTTACTGGAGAAGTCTTCAATAACTTCAGCTGACGGGAGACATCGTCAATGATTTCAGCTGGACAATTCAATTGTAGTTAACAAATCAACCAAATACAGTGTTATATAATTTTTTTGTGTGTAATTTATTTACAAAGAGGTACAGAATTCACATTTATCACATGCATCTTCATGAAAACATACATGTACATGTAGACCCCATTTTGAATGAAATGCTCCAACTTTACTCCAATGGTAAAGTTGTCTGCAAACCCAACCTTTTGTATCTTGATTGTGCCAATTACAACTGGTTCCCAAAGCCTGGTACATTCAAATACAAGGTAGACACAGGCTTAACTCTGTCCAAAAGTGAACTGTTGTTGCTGTAGTTTAAAAGTTGTATCACTTTAGCCAGTGTACTAGCTTGGACACTTAAAATCCCATCACTGCCCAGTGAAATATCCTCTCAAAGTCATTCTAGATAGTCAGCACATCTTCAAATGAGGAGCCCGAGACATTCGTTTCAACACAGCATATAAACTAAGTAACAAGTTCAGTCTATTTAAAGGCAACAGCGTGCAACATGGCCCCGAGGCACTGCACGATATTCGATGTCATTAGGACGTCCACGTGCTCCTCAAGATGCCGCTTTGGATCCATCTTGCCGACGTTTTTGATGGCGAGCTGTTCTGGTGTCATCGTGTCTTCTTCTTCCAATGCCTTGAAAGGGAGACAATCACAATAATAGGCTGGAAAGACGGTAGGACAGGACACCCTCGAGACTGACATGGGCTGTCCTTTGAAAAAGAACTGTGTCCTGATTACAGAGGCGAAATGGTATAGAAATGACTCACTTGCGACACAACTCACTGTCCCTATAGATAGAGGGTGTTCTTCTAACAGAGGTGTCTTGGAGGGAGGTTCAACAGTAACTCATAGAGGCCTTATCAGTAAGGACTTACAAATGTTTTCATGAATTTATTTTGCACATTTATTTCTGCAAAAATAAATTGCCCAAGAACTTGTGGCAGTTGACAGTACATAAACACACCTTATTGTAATTCTTCGCCAGCTCCAGCATCTCCCCGACCACCTTCTCATTGGTGTTGCAATGTTGATTATAATCTTGCAAAGTAAGGCCGTCCATCCAACTCTTCTTGTGGAGATTCAGTAACATCTGAAAGGCAAATGAAAACGATGATGATGAACTCTGTGGTACCAAGGAGCTTCCAATACCATGCTCTACCGGAGCCCGATCAAGCACTCACTGAATAAGGCAAAGGCAGGAACCAGGCAGGATTTAAACCTAGAGCTGGACAGTCACCTTAACCAGTGCAGCTGCTCCTAAGTTGATGCACAGATCAAAGCTCCATTTTTAAGCAAAGCAGAAAGAGACAACGTTATAACGACAAGTAGCCACCAGCATTTGATTAACTGGTGATAGCAACAAACTTTGAGAAGAGAAAAAGTTATACCTCTCACCTTTTGTTCCAGTTCATTTTTCCTATAGTTGATGGCGATAGAATAATAGTGACGGTTTAGCCCGTGAATCAAAGCCTGAAACAGATGGAAATAAATAATTATGACATACAGCCGAATCTCCACATCAAGGTCACCCTTGGGAATGACACATGCTGTCCTTATAAGAGCGGTGTCCTGTCTACAGAAGTCAAATGAATTGAAATGTCCAATACTGCGTCAAAATCTGTTAGCATCCTTAAAGACTCCAAAGCGACTTTAAATGGAGGACAAAGGACAAAGTCACAACCAGTGACTAAATGAGGACAAAGTCACAACCAAAGACTAAAGAAGACTAACAAACTTACCTGTATCGATGGTTTATTTAAATGACCAAGGTTGGATGTAGTCTGTCTTGGCTCCTGACCTAACACCATCATGTTCGGGTTAATCAACCGGAATGCGTCAATCACAACCTTTCCTTTGACACTCTGAATTGGATCAACGACCACAGCCACTGCGCGTTCAGACAATGCTTCAAAACTCTGCTGCGTGTTGATGTCAACGCCGGAAAGCCAGCAGCCAAATCCAGGATGCGAATGGTACCATCCAACCACCATCTCAGGTCGACCTGTCTGTTTTAACATGTCCAACATTTTCGCTTGGAAGACGGGATCAACGGCTTCTACACTCACACCCTGGGGAAGAGAAGATAATGTTTTTAGTCAAATTATCAAGGTAACTTCCAGGCCTAGCGCTTCACGATTTGGAGAGGAAAGCAAAATCTACCTTGAAGGGGCAAAGAGCTGTATAAAAACGTAGACCCCAAGGCTGAAATACTAGCGTTTTGTTATATATGTTGGGGCAATCTAGATGTCTTATGTACATGAAGACAATAAAAACAAAACATGATGAACTTACTGTTCCGGACTGCGGCATTGCAAACACATCGATTACCCTGACCGTGTAATCATCCACAAACTCTCCCAACATGAGACCCATGACTTCCATAGGTACGCCAGCTCTGCCATGCTTCAACATCTGTAAGGGAAAAAGGATTTTGTTGAAATGAAAGCCAGTGAAGTACTATTATACACTACAAATTGCAAAACCTTGAATCATTCCTTTGAAGCCAGTAAAGTATAATAATAATAATAATAATGAGTCTTTTATATAGCGCAATTCCCTGACACTATAGTTCTTGCTCAAAGCGCTTTGGGATATCATATTATTACCCCGGTCTCCACAGAAATCAATCAGGGGTTTCAAGGAGCAACCAGAAGGTGCTCACTTGAACTCGACCAGTAGGGGAACTTAGCAGTGACTCGGCTGGGAGTCGAACCCACGACCTCCTGATCATGAGGCCGACTCTCTTCCACTGCGCTACCGCTGCCCCTAAGTATACATTACATATTGTATATTTTTGATCGTCCTCACCTTGAGAAGTGCAAGTGAAGATATGTAGACCTGTTCAGCTGTGTCCACCACTGGGGCATCACTTGTTGTAGCGCCCTGAAAACGTAAGCAAACAAACACAATTAAATTATGGTGTCAATTTTGAGATGAATTTTTCCAAATCCTGACACTTTGCACAGCTTTGTCTAGTGAATTAAAAGTGAATATTAGCTGATGACAGATTACAAGTTCATATGTAAATCCGAGAAAAAACAGAACAATTTGGAAAAGATTTTTCAGAAAAAAACAAAGAGGGATGATGTTATTGTTAGAAACCAACAATTATATAACTTAAGTGCCAAGGCAAATGTGCATTTTTCAGGCATCTGAGACTGAGGGCTAATATTAGCAGTATTTCTTTGATTCTTGCATCCACTAATTTGTCACTGGGTTAGACCTAAATACTCACCCCGCCCATACCGGGCATGCCACCACTACCAAGACGCAACAGCCGATCCATGACCTGTAAGTAAGAGGAGAGAAATAACTTACAATACATTCCCTGTCACTCAGACTTGGTGGCATTATGGACGATTTTGACAAAGACAAGTCACAACCCAGGGCAGAGCCCAAACAAAGAAGTTTGTAATTGTTTGGGCACTGCCACTGACCAGTCGGTCAGTGCCAGCATTTCACCTTGAGAACAAAGGGTCACATTGGCCATGTTGGCACATGACATGTCATTGTCCGAGCGAAGGACTTCTGATGTCTTCTATGTGTGCATATTATTAATTATTTTGTTCGCTGGTTCGTCTTTGGTGTAATGTAATGCAGTGGTCCATTCTGCATCCAGTACATCGGCCGATAGGTGAGAGTGAGACCGATGGGCGATGACCAATGCTGAATGGCGATGTACAAATGTTATGAATCTGACGTTGCAAAGTAAGATAGTTGGAGCTGTCACAGCACTGATGACGGATGATGATGATCGTGACGACTGATGATTCTGATGACGATGAATCGACAAATTTGAGGACTTTCAGGTTTTCACGCAATGTTTATCACAATAAAACCACACTGATTTGACCATATACGAGGGTAAAATGATAATATTAGGTGATTAATATCAAACGGATATCAGTAAATCAATCGATCAACTCACAAAATTATGTCTTTATCGTGGAAAAGTAGATTTTAATTCAGGTAAAAATTCGAGCACCGGCTTTTATCTACGGAAGCCACTTGCATTGTGGGTAAAATGAGGATGCTTGTGTAAACGACAACAATTCAATATATAAAAAAGCAATCTAATGCTAGAATTTTGTACATAAGTACATTGAAAAAACTTCACACAATTTCAAAAAACTAACTTTGTAGACAGAAGGTCTCTTTTTACTCCAGTAGCTGAAGTTTGTATACAGGGCCTACTTGCTGTAAGCGACAAATAAAATGGCAGCGCAAGGGCAAAACGAGAATGTTACCGACAAAA
This sequence comes from Lineus longissimus, assembly GCF_910592395.1. NCBI lineage: Eukaryota > Metazoa > Nemertea > Pilidiophora > Heteronemertea > Lineidae > Lineus > Lineus longissimus. The sequence goes on from NC_088326.1 coordinate 2,902,044, forward strand.
CAGGGAAAAATGACGAAAATTTCCATGAACATCATGACGATTGGCAGGTTTTATCGGGCACATTAGGAGGGGGACCACTTGGTTTTGGTAAGATGTCATAAATGAGGGCAGTTAGCAGAATGCAGCTTCAATAAGTGTAGATTCCGGAGGTGGTCCGGTCGTTTAGTTCTATAGGTGCTCGGCAGGTGGCGCAAAAAGCCGTATCGGTAGAGCAATTTCTAGTTCACATCAAGACAACGCAAATGGCTGAAGCCTTGAGACGCTGTCATTAATCTAAATACAGTAGAACCTCTCTATTAAGCACACCCTCAGGACCGACAAGTGCTGTCCTTCATTAAGAGGTGAACTCTGATGAGAGAGGTCAAATTGAATGGAAACAACCAATTTGAGACCAAAACTAGTCTCCTATAGAGAAGATTTCTCTTAGGGAGGTTCCACTGTGATTAATACAATCTTCTAGTTTCTCTCTTATTTGCAGGAGATCCAAATGACAGATCTTTGCGAAGAGTTGAGGAAGAAGTTATGATCCCTAAGATCATGAAGTCAAAAGCTCACAAGGAACATTGTCTGGACCTAGTCAAAGGTAGGCCTACTTCTAAGGAACTGAATTAGTTGTGAATCAAAGAGTACCTCTTCTTCTGCATTATTGATCTTTGATGGACAGTCCTGTTCTGGTGACGAATGCTGTCATCTGTTGTTAAATTGTCCTGGTTACCATAAAGCAGATTGTGGATGAAGGTTCCAGATTGATAGAACTCTTCCCTTAGGGCGGTTGGTTCTGAGCATTTTGTCAGGATGTGTTTATCCTAGAGTTTGTCCTCATGAAATGATAATTGTCCTATCCGAGGCTTCTGCTTCTGCTGTGACTTTGTCCTCATGGAACTGATTTGCTTGTGACTTTGTCTTCATTATTATACTGAGTAAGGATGATATTTTTTACTTACAGCCTTCAACCAATGTGGAAAAGAACAGGGGTTGCTATTACCTTTCTTTTGCCGGAAATCAGCTAAAGCCATGAATAACTGTTTATCGGAATGGTGAGTTGTCATTGCAGGTATTACAAACATGTTGGCAGCTGTCATTCAGTAGAACATTAGTTTACTGGACTGATTTTGGTCCCAAATTTGTCACTTTAAATCACTTTCACCTCTGTTAGCGAGACACCTCTCATATAGGACAGTTTGTCCTTATTAGAGGAGTTCTAGTGTATTCTACGAAAACCCCAGTCTTATAGTCTTTGATTGGACAAAATGTATCTGTAGTAGTCGTATGTTATTGTGCTGTCCCTATAAAATGTATCATACAACCCATCATACATGTACATTTGTACATTCATGTTAGTTTGTTTCTTTCTTTCAGGTATGACAATAAAGAATTCAGAGATGAATGCACAGAGATTTATCTTCGTGAGCGTTCAGAGTACAGGCGAACAGGCATCAGGAAAAAGGCCAAGAAGGGATTCTGAGTGCATTGATGAGGACTCTTTGAAGGTTGCACTTGGTCTTTCATTTGACAAACGGTTGCTCATTTGAGATACCGTCTGTCAATCGAGAGACTGTCTTTCGAGAGCCTGTCCCAACCTGTGTACTTAGTACATGCAAAGCAAGATGTGCTTGTGATGAAATTGATGAACGAACATCCAATATGCTCTCCCGAAATGTAGACATTTCTGTCAAATCAGCACAATACCTTTACTTCCATGGAAATTAATGACAGAATTTCATGCCTTGTAATAAAATTTTATTTGACGAGTTTCGTCAAAAAACGAGATATATATATTCGTTTTTGCCTTTTAACAAGATGTGGCTTCAAAGTTGGGAATTTAACTGGAAGTGCACCGGAAGATTTTGGACATCTTTGAGTGTTGTAGAGGCATATCGTGTTTTGGGATGAAACTTTTCATATGGTTTTGCCCGCTCAGATCGGAAGATTTCTATTTGAAGATGTACTGTAAATTGTAAATAGAGAAGGATTTCCAGAACAGTATTGTTGTTATGTTTTCTTTCTTTCTAGTGATTCTGCTGAGTAGATTTGGTACTGGAAAATTTTCATAGTATTTTCATTGCCCTTGGTCCCCAGTCAGGCAATTTTGGTGTGATTGAACGTTTGTGGGGTATGGCCATGGGTGGTGTCGAAGGTGGTGCCCCCTATTGGTCACAAATCAAGCAGTAATGTCTGGTCCACCACAGCAGAGACAGTGCCACAGCCTGTTTACCACTGCGGAGACTATGTCACAGCCAGGGCTGTCCACCATGGCCACATCCGAGACAACAGCATCAAAGTTTGTCAGAGACTATGTCTGTACATTATTAGAGACAATGTCAGCACGTTTAAGAAAGAAAATTACAACCAGTCAACCTCATAGGAGACCATGCTGCCGCAGTCTGTCCATCACATTAGAGCCAACTCTCCGCCGTGCACGCCGGAGACCATTCCTCATCACGTCGACCGCCGGGATCGAGAGAGATCGTTACACTCGTGCACCGTTCACACGGCAGAAATAATGTTATACAGCCGCCCAACACTGGTGTCAGTATTGTCACAACCTGTCCACCACTAAGAGACAACTCTTCGCCACATCGGGGACAGCGCAGAGAGACTATTCACCGCATAAGGGACTGCTGTCACAGCCTGTTCAGCCTGTAAGAGCCATGTTGCCATTAACTGTCCTTGACCTTCGTTTTTGTATAAATCAGGAATACTACTTTTGAGATGTGCGCATAATGACAAACAATGGACCGTGGAGGAAAGACAAAATGCAGATTATACCTGCCTCCACACAGATAATGCCATAGCCTGGGTACAAAGCCTTACAAGACAATGTCACAACCAGTTTGGAGACAATACGGCCAATCAGTCAGCAATGCTCATCAATGAAGATAAATGTCGAGCCGATGTATACCACCACACTGAAGTCCGTGCTGTACCAGTTCCATTTTTGTCACCATCGGAGACAATTCGCCAGCAGCTTCATCAGGGATAGCGGTGGCCCGGACTGTTCTCCATTGATCGAAGTGTATTTGTTTGTAGAATGAGAAAATGCACTATACTTATTTCCTTTCTTCCAATTAGGCCATTGCCGTGGTTACATATCAAATAATTCTCATCATTGCTGTACTGCATGGAAAAAGATTCCGTGGTGTTCAATTACAATTCACTTTCATTCGTCCCAGACTGGCCTTTTGAGGACAAAGTCACAAACAGAATTGAGCCTGAGTGAAGGTTTAATTTGTTGCAAAGCCGCCGACGCTATTTACTAGTAATTGTCGTTGCAGGCCGTACCCATGTACCGTAACAGCAGGTCGCTTCAGAGACATTTTGCCCAACACACCATGTTGTCGCGGGACTTCAAATCCCAATCTCCTAGCCTCGCCATTGATAACGGTTGTCAAGCAAGTGATACTTTCACAGTTTACTAGCGTACATTATGGTCTTTTTCGGTTAAGGAGGCAAATGAAGCGCAGTCCTCTCATTGGGAGATTGATCAAAACCTTGACCGGCAGAGTCACAACATGATATATGGCATGCGTCGGACCTGATCGCGCATAGAAGACTAACAAAAAGCTTTGTTTATTTATTACGATGTTTATTTTACATGCATCTGATGGTGCTAGCCTATCAGTTTTTACAATCTGCGTTTGAACATTGAAGCAAGTTTAACCAGATCATATGCTACCTCACAGAATAGATCGAAACATATTATTTCGTTCCTATTTTACTATACCTTTCCCCTACATCGCCGATTTACTAGTCGCACGAATTCACAAGCCATGAATAAATGCTAGTAGGGTTAATTCAAAGTAAAAAGAGATCATTAATGCTCCAGTACAGAACGTGTGAATTGCAAAACAGAAATTACCACAAAAATAAATTTATTTGGACAAGTGCGTGACATGCAACCCAGTTTTATTTCATAACAACTCGTTGGATTACTGTTTCAAGTCATATCTAGTTTATTTCAACGACCAGTCTCATGTCACTGTTATGTAACGATTCACTGCATGCATATCTCATCACTGCTCTATTCAATGCTACATCAACTTTCTTTCTGAAATCACTACATTAATTCCCATTTTTACATTTGCATGTGACATTAAGTAACCACTGGCTTATTTGCAGTGTTACATCTTGTAATCACTGGCTTATTTGCAGTGTTACATCTTGTAATCACTGGCTTTTCGTATATCTTAGATCTTCATAGTAACCACTGGTTTATCCACAATCAGTGTTACTTTGTCATAAGACATATATTTTCACCCATTAAGGGTATTTGCAGTGTTACATCTTGTAATCACTGGCTTATTTGCAGTGTTACATCTTGTAATCACTGGCTTTTCGTATATCGTAGATCTTCATAGTAACCACTGGTTTATCCACAATCAGTGTTACTTTGTCATAAGACATATATTTTCACCCATTAAGGGTATTTGCAGTGTTACATCTTGTAATCACTGGCTTTTCGTATATCTTAGATCTTCATAGTAACCACTGGTTTATCCACCATCAGTGTTACTTTGTCATAAGACATATATTTTCACCCATTAACGTATTTGCAGTGTTACATCTTGTAATCACTGGCTTATTTGCAGTGTTACATCTTGTAATCACTGGCTTATTTGCAGTGTTACATCTTGTAATCAGTGGCTTATTTGCAGTGTTACATCTTGTAATCAGTGGCTTATTTGCAGTGTTACATCTTGTAATCACTGGCTTATTTGCAGTGTTACATCTTGTAATCACTGGCTTTTCGTATATCTTAGATCTTCATAGTAACCACTGGTTTATCCAACATCAGTGTTACTTTGTCATAAGACATATATTTTCACCCATTAAGGGTATTTGCAGTGTTACATCTTGTAATCACTGGCTTTTCGTATATCTTAGATCTTCATAGTAACCACTGGTTTATCCAACATCAGTGTTACTTAAGGAATTGAACCCGAGGCGGAGGACCTTGGTTGAGTTACCAAGACACTCGAGGGTGGAGCTAAAATACAGTCCAAACCCGAGCCGACAGGCGAGGGTTTGGACGAAATTTTAGCTCCACCCGAGAGTGTCTTGGTAACTCAACCAAGGTCCGAAGCCGAGGGTTCAATTTCTATTCTAAAATACCTCAAACTTAAAAAGATAGGCCACGAAATAACTTGAATATGTGCGAATTTGGCAAATTCCATCCATCGCCTGCCCGGAGCGCCGGTAGCGCCGTTGTTTACATTATGTTACGGCAGCCCGTATAGGAAGTCCGGATCGGCTCGCTCAAGTGACGCTAAAATCCGCGCAAATGGGCTATTTGGAGCGTTTTTCTCAGCAAATATGTGTAGTGCTCATTAAAAAACTTAGGGTGGTTGATGCTTCCTTGGCTGATTTGTGTTTGAAGCAGTGTTTTGAGAGCCTCAAACTTCTGAAGTGAGCTGTGTGCATGGTTCCACATTTTAGTGCAACCCGAGGGAACTTTGGTAGAGCATCTTGGTTGCGTGTCCAAAACACTCCACTCTCAGAACGAGGCTTATGCATTTTCCATTTAAAAGTTGACTTTACGGTACCAAGGTATTTTAGAATCTGTAATAAGACATATATTTTCACCCAAGGGTATTTGCAGTGCTACTCTTTGTCATTCATGCAAAGAACTTCAATCGTAGTGTTTCTGGTAGTCATGTGAGCCATTGCTTGTGATGCCGGTTACGCGCTGAAGTTTTTGCAGAAGTATTAGGAGCATACTTCTATATAGGCCTACTCTCATTGATTGCTTTCGTGAGTTACACTCGTTTACTTCAATTTATTTGCAGTGTTACACAGTGACTAGATTTTCGCAGAAGTATTAGGAGCATACTTCTATATAGGCCTACTCTCATTGATTGCTTTCGTGAGTTACACTCGGTTACTTCAATTTATTTGCAGTGTTACACAGAGACTAGATTTTCGCAGAAGTATTAGGAGCATACTTCTATATAGGCCTACTCTCATTGATTGCTTTCGTGAGTTACACTCGTTTACTTCAATTTATTTGCAGTGTTACACAGAGACTAGATTTTCGCAGAAGTATTAGGAGCATACTCCTATATAGGCCTACTCTCATTGATTGCTTTCGTGAGTTACAATCGGTTACTTCAATTTATTTGCAGTGTTACACAGTGACTAGATTTTCGCAGAAGTATTAGGAGCATACTTCTATATAGGCCTACTCTCATTGATTGCTTTCGTGAGTTACACTCGGTTACTTCAATTTATTTGCAGTGTTACACAGAGACTAGATTTTCGCAGAAGTATTAGGAGCATACTTCTATATAGGCCTACTCTCATTGATTGCTTTCGTGAGTTACACTCGTTTACTTCAATTTATTTGCAGTGTTACACAGAGACTAGATTTTCGCAGAAGTATTAGGAGCATACTCCTATATAGGCCTACTCTCATTGATTGCTTTCGTGAGTTACAATCGGTTACTTCAATTTATTTGCAGTGTTACACAGAGACTAGATTTTCGCAGAAGTATTAGGAGCATACTTCTATATAGGCCTACTCTCATTGATTGCTTTCGTGAGTTACACTCGTTTACTTCAATTTATTTGCAGTGTTACACAGTGACTAGATTTTCGCAGAAGTATTAGGAGCATACTTCTATATAGGCCTACTCTCATTGATTGCTTTCGTGAGTTACACTCGTTTACTTCAATTTATTTGCAGTGTTACACAGAGACTAGATTTTCGCAGAAGTATTAGGAGCATACTTCTATATAGGCCTTCTCTCATTGATTGCTTTCGTGAGTTACACTCGGTTACTTCAATTTATTTGCAGTGTTACACAGTGACTAGATTTTCGCAGAAGTATTAGGAGCATACTTCTATATAGGCCTACTCTCATTGATTGCTTTCGTGAGTTACACTCGGTTACTTCAATTTATTTGCAGTGTTACACAGAGACTAGATTTTCGCAGAAGTATTAGGAGCCTACTCCTATATAGGCCTTCTCTCATTGATTGCTTTCGTGAGTTACACTCGGTTACTTCAATTTATTTGCAGTGTTACACAGTGACCAGATTTTCGCAGAAGTATTAGGAGCCTACTCCTATATAGGCCTTCTCTCATTGATTGCTTTCGTGAGTTACACTCGGTTACTTCAATTTATGTGCAGTGTTACACAGTGACTAGATTTTCGCAGAACTGTTAGGAGCCTACTTCTATATAGGCCTACTCTCATTGATTGCTTTCGTGAGTTACACTCGGTTACTTCAATTTATTTGACTTTTCTTGTGCGATTACACGAGAAAGGCAACAAATGCTATAATCTGGACTTGAACGCAGTTGCCCCGATGACGGCAATACCTTTTCCATCATCTTACCAGGGTTTCCGCCAGGAATTTACGTTAGGGGGGCACAAACCGGGAATTTTTTTTTTTTTTTGGCTAGATGCCCGGAGAATGCGTTTTCCGAGCATTCCAGAGCCAAAAAATCACGTGCAAAAACACCGGTTTTCCTACATGAATTTTTGAAAATCGGCAAAAGAATACATAGATAGTGATGAATATATGTCGTTGAAATGTTATGAAAATACAGCTGATGAATTCCCTCTCAAGTAGTCTGTTTGATACTTTCTGACACATCCCTGATGTTGTCAGTAACTGATAAGGACATTATAGTGATTCACACCTTATCTTATCTCTTTCATTTATACTCAGCAAAGTTGAGGGGGGGGCAAGCCCCCCCCTCAACTTTGCTTCCCCCCCCCCCCCCCCCCCTGGCAGAAACCCTGCTTACATATCATTTTTTACTTGACCAACATCTGAACCACCACGAAGCCGTCTAGTAGTGGGTCATCTTCTTCATCAGCAATGTCATTTGTGGAGGCCCTGGGCCGGATCTGAAAGAAATTGATTGAAAAAAATTAACAAAAAGTCAAAATCACTGAGAATTACTCATCAAAAGGTTAGAGTAGGCTTACGATCTCAGCAAAAAGTCAAAATGACTTAAAACTCACTGCAGGTAGCCTACATTTATAGACATGTACATGTAGGCCAACATAAAATCCACCGTTAGAAAACTGTTTGGTGCTGTTATATGGCAGGAGTTTGTCTGCTGGTAGTAGGTCTATCTAATGCTATTCCCATAAGGAAATGCGTTTTCGGATGCTGAACATTATATTTCGCCTACAAGGAAACCCCCTATACACCAATGTCCTTAGGCTGATGAGAACCATTTAGCCCCAAAGGAGATAACATCTTATAATATCAGGCAATCCTCGTATGGATTCGGTGAATCTCTATACCTCGTCCCAATCTCGTTTACTCTAGGATCATTGCACACTCTTTGTCGTTTACTGTCTCTATCATTGGTGGCGTTGGTGTGCATCCGCAAGGTAGAGATTCGCTGAATCCAGGCAGGCCTAGTTGTATTGATTCGGCGAATCTCTACCTCGTCGCAACCTCGTTTCTCGGCCTCGCTAACCCCGGGATCATTGTCATCATCAAATGATTTAGGCGAGGCAAGAGAGCGTGAATATTTGAAAAACAATGAACGCAATGCCCGGATGAAGGAGGTTGACCTCGTGGCTGCAGGCCTATATATATATCGTATATCCGTAAAGGCAAATATAGCCCTAATCAAATACAGGAGAACGATTTTACAGGTTTGTGCAGCAGTTGAAACTTTTATTAGTTTTTTGGCCCACACCCCGCGTAGAGGTTCATCAGAGCGAAGCGAAGACCGAAAGATCCTTCGAGGTTTTTCACAATCCGGCTCATTGGTGTTTTCCATTTTATCAAAACTAGCTCTACGGAGAGCATACTTGTGTTGGGAAAAACCCATTTAGTCGGAGTTTTCAGAAGCGCAAAAACCTTTATTTCTAGGGCTAATAGCCTAAAGAGTGTAGCATATTCTGGGGACTTCAACTAGTAGATCATTTTGTTTTGATATTTCGTTATTTTGCTGTTTTGATGCATCCTTACTAGAAAAAAACCTGAAGTGGATTTAGTGGCTTTCGCTTCTTGAGGTCTTTGCTGTTACCTGGGTTCGGCGGAGCTCCTCAATCTTCTTGCTGTGCGCTTTGATGATGGCTGCGATGTCCATCCGATTTAGCATCTCAAAGAGGTCCAGAAGAACGTCGTATTTGCCGCATTTAAGAAGGGCTTGCCTTTAAAGGAATATATACAAGAAGTTATTGTCAATTAATGGTCGCTGGCTAGGGTCCATAAGTCTGAGATAGGGGTAGGCCTACACGTTAGACGAGGTACGTAGAACGCCATCATTCATAAATGCTTTTAAACCGTTATGGTGCAGGTCTTTTTTAATTCATCTGTTAATCAACCTAGGCAAGATAATTTTTGTAAACATAGCAATATTATCCTGACAGCGTTCTGCCCACATGATCATGCTCAAAGTATATAGTTGTCACGACCATTTCCGAGCATAAATTAGGACACTCGAAGTTTGCCGAATGATCCTGTGAGATTTGTTTTTACACATAACATATCACTGACTGAGGAAAAATACACCTTCCTAATATTGTGACCATCTTCTGGCTTGGGCTTTTTTTCCAATCTCCAAGAGGAGATGTGGTGGCGAACGTACCACATGTACAAGAAGACTTAACGCTTAGCGATTAAGAAACTTGCCACTGTTTTTGAAACAGGATACAGACAACGACGACCACGACGGACGACGGACAAAGCGGTGAGTCAAAAATGCCTACTCTTCAAGCATCGCCCAAAAGCCGAAGAAGTCCACTACGCTGGCGATGGAATTCTTGGGAACCATGCCGGATGTTCTGATGACCTGATTCAGGTTTCTTAGCTCCTGCTCCGTAATCTCGGTGGCCAGTTTGCACATCAGTTGTGCATGGCAACGACGATCCAGATCTGGAAAGACAGAATCCTCGCATCATTTTGGCGGACCAAACCTCTGAAATCATCTTTTAACTTGCTAGCGTTTTTGGGGCCCGAGGGCGAGAACAAAGACGTTTTTAACCATTATGGTGCAGGTCTTTTTAAATTCATTTGTTAACCGACCTAGGCAAGATAATGTTTGTAAACATAGCAATATTACAGCAAATTAGAGCTTTTAATATCAATGAACACAACGCTTCGTCAATGGCAATTTTGGAACCCTTTCTCAAGCCTTGGCCCTTTTCTGCCCACCACCTCCCCTTCTGAAAATCCTACGTCGAGCCAGGTATTTTCGCAAAAAAATATGCCAGAATACTTACGGCTATCCCTTAACTGAACCGCCATTCGTCTTTCCTACCGCCTTTGCTTATTCTCAGTTTGTTCTAACAAAACTTGCGTTTACACAACCTATAGATTGAAGCAAATTGCTAAAATGAATCGTTCAAGTGGTCTTATGAGGTCACGAACAACCCGAAGGCCGTTGTGACCAGTTGGCAGCACCGAAAAACTCGGTTTCTTAGTATTGCTACAGTATAGAATATAAAAATCTGTCAATTTCATTTGTCATTCTTTAGCCTTGATGGAATATTCTCAACTAGGGAAAATAATTATTTTGTCGAAAATGATGAAAGAATGAAACTTCTGGCGGGGCTAGCTCTAAACTATGAGTAAGGTGGATGGTAAGCTGGGTCGCGCTGATAGGGCCTACCAGTGATCAAAACTAAGGAGAAGTATGGAAGTGCGTCACATCAGCGGTTCTTACAATGTAGTAAAACTGATGGACCGATCGTGTCTTGAGTCTTCGAATACAATATAAATTATACCCAGCGAACAATCATTAAGTCCGATAGAAAAAAAGAAACCCATTGTAAAACAAAGGCATTCAAAACGGAGCCTTCTGGAATATTGGGAAGATTGGATTCTTCCGGAGAATTTGACAATTAGAACTCGGATGGTTTCTCAACCTCCAGACCTAGCCCAGTGACACCTTGAATGACCACGTTATAATATCAGTCACTCAACTGTCCGAGGGGACGGTCTCGCATTTAAAACGGGCGGCGATCTAAAAGAGAAACATAGGCCTACCAATGATTTGAAAATCCAAAATGGCCGTTTATAACTGCCACTTTCGTTTTGTTGCATGATATACAAACCCCGTTATTTGAGCTGAGACTGGGTGGACAGGACTTTTTAAGGGGCATATAGTCAATAATAAGCACAGTTCCCATCATTTGATTGAGAATTTGGGACAGAGGAATCATTGTATGTTGTAGGATAAGAGGTTTGATTATGAGCCGGGAAAAAACGACCTACCTTCTAATCGAAAAAGAAGCCTGGTTCCCCGTCCTATATATATACAGTGTAATAGAATGCTTGCTTGGTGGAATGAACTGATCAATATTGTCTCAATTTTTTAATTTCGGCACTGGGGCGAGTTTGATATTGTCCCGTACTGGCAACCCAATGTCATCGTCGATCAGACCGAAGGTTCTGTGGTCAGTGTGGACGAGGTTCACTATTCAGTTGGCAGGCGCTGCTTTGAGCGACGATAGCGCAGGCAATAAACCCAAAGCACTATATGTTGGCTACTTAATATATCACTTAGTCATGATCTTACAGCTAGATTTAGCTTTGACCAGGAGCAGTGTTCAGTTTTAGCTGAAACAAGTTGGTGGACTGGTTGTATATTCGTCCGCCATGTACCGACTTCTGCATGATATCAGTGACCGATCAGTGCAACCCGTGGGGGCAGATGGTATAGCTAGCGGCATGTTGGAAGTCTTGTCTGTTTTCACATTCAATCATGCACGTCACTAGGCATCGTTCACAGGTACTGGTCCTCAACTTGACCCATCGTACAATACGGTCGTGGCACCAGTCTCCGGTCATAATCCACAAATAGCGCCGTCTCTGATGAGGCCACGTCGATTTGATAAAAAAGCTAGAGGTCCCGGATAACAGCCGACGTCCGTGCCTGGGACATCCCGAGATCAGGCTTTTTTTACTCCTACGTCATAAATCCAGGTGTATTGAAAACCACCAGGGTAGCCTGGGATGTGCGGGCCTGGGAATTATCATAAAATGGTGTCGCCGCACGGTCACGTTATTCGCAAGTGCATTATTATGGGACATAAAGCAATGTTGTTGATATATAACCCTGATCAAAAGGTATAGAGTGAACGTCCTTTCAATTAGACACTCTGTTATCCGAATATCGAACAATACACCGATTCCGATGGCCCAGTGGTCTGAAGGCATCAATTTGCTAGCCTGTTCTCATGAACGGAAGGTCGAAGGTTCGTGCCCCGTTCAGTTAGTAGCTTTTTCCATTGCGGCCGGTTGGTTAGCTGTCAGCTGCTCTTTGCCAGTCGTCTGGCATTAGCTAGAGTCAAAGAGTGTCTCAACGCCAAATCTGGCTGGTCCTTTCACAGGGGTGACACTATTTATAAATAACCGTCACCGTACAATAATGGGGGAAACTTTTTCAAGGGGACATTTTAGACTGCTACACCGATGTCATTTTGAGTTCATATATCTCTCTCTTATTATCTTCAACAATAATATACATCTCCATCTAATTAAACTTTACAATAATAAAGCTATATCGGCAATACAATTTTATGTTGTTGGTCCGTTTGAACTTTCTCGAAGCTGACCCCGACCTAAGTCTACTTTCTTCTCCATGTGATTTGTGTAGAAAAATGCCTGTGGTGCATCATTAATGTCGGTATTGTCAGCATGGTCTTTTGGACGTGGTGAGGTTATGAACCCGTATGGAAGCCAACTTCGTAACTTCGGATCAGTGGAGGATATCGAAATATGAATTTCAACTGAGATGACAATACAGATAGGCCTAGCTATTGAATGAGTTCCTATCCAAACCAAGTGAACTTGTGCCCAGTGACACATGACGGTCCAAAGTCGAAGAAGGCGGGTTAGAACTATTGGAGGTTGGAGTAAAAATCTCGTCGGAGTTGGCACTGGCCTGTTCTCGTTTTTTTTCTGAAGCCAACTTAACACCTAGGTAGAGACGCAGGACCTGAACACGACAATAACATGGATTACGGAATTGTTCGAGGCTCTTTAGTATTCGTGTATAAGCAACGACGGCATTAAAGATATTTCGTTCGCCAACGACAATCATATTGCCAGTGATTGACTTTGAGGCGATTGCGACCTCGCAGAATCTACGTTACCCTGGAGATGTAAGATACGGTAACCATTATGATGTCATGTCACGTAACACGCTACCAATTGGCTAATCATTGAGACAAAGGTCACCAGAGCGCAACCCGTGAGCGAAACCTCAGAAGTCATCGTTATTGAAGACCAAGTGTAACTTTTTACGAATCTATCTTTGAGGCACTTCCTCAATTGAAAAGATTCTAGTCAACGGACTTTCCGGATCAAAATGTCCGGGGCAATATCACGTGAGAACACTTACGTCAGTAAGGCGAGAAAACACGAGAGTTTGGTTCCACTGCGAGACCAGGGGATGTTGGATAGAAAGATGTCGGGGTTGGATGAAAAGTTGGCGAGAAAGATACAACAGCTGGAACTGGAGGAGAGACGCGCAAAAGTTGCAGCAGAAGACGACATAAAACAGATTGTTTATGAGGAAATAAATAAGCCTCCGAGAAAGAGACGGACTGGTGTGTGTGACGTCACAAGGATTGATCACGTCTGCAACAATGATGAGGTCACTGGTCCAAGACCTCGTCATTCCACTGGCGATAATGCATACTCGGACCGGAAATACATGTACTCTTCTGTCATTGGCGAGTCGAAAATGAACAGAAGAAGATCGTCCAATGAGAATGAAGGTTACACAGAGAGATCGATTCTGTTTTCGGCGAAGAGAAATTCAAACTCTGATCAAGTCAGCCGCAGTTTTTCTGACGGAAGTACATGTACCCGTTTATCTGACAAACCTAGCCGCGTTTCCACCGGAAGTGCTAGTTTATCGGACAGAATTAAGCGATTTTCTACCGGAAGTTACAATTCTGTTGTCAGCATGGACAGCCTTCTTGGCCCAGAGAGTCCCTCTGTCGGTAACGTACGACAGAATCAGTTCGCATTTGACGCTGCGGCTTGTCCCAAGAGAGCACCTGTAAGGGTTAACAGCGACAACAGTCTTCTGAGTAGACTCAACGGCGGAGTGCGCAAGCGCAGTGATGTCACTGGAAGTAATGGTGGGCGACGTATGTCACTTCCTGCCGGTCAAATTCACCCCACCATTCCACCCTTGTATCTTGCAAGTAATGGAAAGCTACAGAAGGTACGTCGTCACGCTCATATCTTATTCTGACGAAACGTCAAATAATCGTAATGCCCATTGCAACGCAGCGCTTTTCTATTTTCAGCGTAACTCGGCAGAACGGATGTATTTTCCAAGTACAGCGAGCACCAGGCCACGAAAGCCCCCAAAACGGGCCCCATTGAGCCTGGAGCAGCTGAGACACGACACAGATTATTGCGATCACCTTTTGAGGCGCGCTTCTAACATGTCTAATGACAGTGGATTCTTGGGAGATGGGAGCGAGGATGACTATGAGTCTCTCAGGCATTGTCGATACCTTAGGAAACCCGCACACAAGACTGGTGATGAGGATGAATGTTAGGACTGATTCCACTCAATCGTTTTGCCGCTGCGGTCGTCATTGCCGCAAAACTAGGCTCGGCCCAAACAATAATAAAAGTATAACATCTATCTGATTCCGTTGCTAAGACATTTGTCTTTCGCCGCGCTGCCCACGAAGAAGGCATACCACCAGGTATGAAGGGCGTTAAGCGCTCTTAAAATCGCATCTCAGTTCGTTCATCCACACGTTATCCTGATGAGCACACGGACTATAGTACACCCGTATTGTTGACACTGCTGGTTACCAAGGGCCCGAGTCTTCGACCCCAGAACCCAGGATTGTTTTCTACCAAGATGAACCGGCGTGGCCTTCAAAGAACTAAATTTTTTGGCGTAGTTCGAGGCTCAGTATATGAGATACATCAATGAGTTGAGGGTCTGTCTGATGAGACTGAAAGCCGTGGTCCCTTGTACCAAGGCATGCACAATATTCCTTATATATGGACAGCAGCCTATATGGACTCAATGCCCCCGGAAAAAATCCAATAGGATTACGAAGCCGATGTATATTCTGACCGGTAGCCGCATTCAAATTGGCTCACGGATACTGATAAGCTGGTTGAATCAAATGCAAAGCAAGTTGTGCTATAGCTCAAGAAAAAATGCCCTTCCGAAGTTCTCATTATCTTCGTGCCGTTGAAAGGTATCAGCTCTACCCAATATCCATCCCATCGCGGAAGTAATTTATTTTATTGTTTGTCTTCGACTTACATGGTCGATCATGTGGGCCATACTGTTCCATCTGCAGGGAAAATGGGCCTTCGTGATCTCAAGAAAGTTGTACGGAGAGGGCTGTTCAAATCAATATAAAATTGCGGCCGAGGTCGATGTTATAAGTCGTAACCGAGTAATCGCATCATGCAAAATCATTTAGCCATGCTCCAACTGCATCAATCATGTTTAACCTAAAAGCTTGCATGGTATCCGCTAAAACAGAGCTCTTCCGGCCGTTCGTAGTAATCCCTGTTTTGGGATTCAAAGTTAGTGTTTACGAGCTCTTTCTTTTCACTATTCGAAAACTGGTCACATCTGATCACCAGTTCAACGCTGTTATATGGAAAACCAACAGCATTTTGTCATCTCAAATAAACCTCTTCGGAAATATACCTAGATTAATTTTCTAAGATTTTTTGAATTGTATATCTTTGTCAAAGTATACCGAGTACGACTCCATATTTAAAAACACTGGTCACGTGCTGACTCGTGGCCAATCAGCGCCACCCGTGGAGCCAAATGGATTTTTTTGGCTAGCAAAATTGGCAGCATACCCGCTGGCATGGGCCGCCGGATTACACACTGCAACCTACCAGCTGTTGCGCTGTGTGGCTCCTCGGTCAAATCAAATCATACAATAGGCAGACCCATTGTCTTGGGATTTTAAAGATACTGTACATTAGACTTTGGTCGCATCTTAATTGGTCATCCAACTCCCTTGAATGAACGGACTCAAAAAGGCTGTCAGATAATGGGAATTCGCCATACCCGCTTTTGTACTATATTCCGTACTGGAATGGCATGATATTGCTTCCCAGGGTTCATTGCGCAGGTCACAGTCCCATGCACCACAACCATCATCGACAATAAAACCTCGTCTGTAGACTGCGTATGGCAATGCCAGAAAACGGCATTTTTTTCGGCACTGCGAGCGCTGTGGCAACAAGTAGCAAGTCATGAAACTGGCCATGGCATGATCGATTAATCAACTTACTACAAAATGCTTTTTGTCATCTCCGCGCACAGGCTTGCTTTGTGCTCATGCACTAAACATGAAATTTCTTGTTTATGTTCAACACAGCTTCATAAATCACTTTCACCGACGGTCAAAGCGTACCAATATCACTGCCCCTTTGTTCGTACCACACACGCATAAATACTTGTTTGCAAATTAGACGCAACACAAAGACTTGTCTGATCCACCGGTAACAACATTGTTGAAGTTAGACAATGTTAGATGTCATCTATAGGTGATGCCCTAATCCGGAAGGCTGATGAAGAATTGTTGATATAACTTGATTTCTCGCTATTTATTTTGTTGTAGTTCGATGGTGTGATAGTAATGTCGGCAGAGATGAATGGAGCCGGATCTATCCTCAGTTCGCACATTTTGTCAGCCTTGCGTATATTTCAAAATCCTGAGTGATCGCGATACCACTTGGCCGGTGTTTTATTTGAACAGACCCTGATTCGTAATGACTTTTTTCATTGAAATTATTATTCGTTGATCCCACGGGATGGTATTCCAATCGATTATGGCTGTCCACTCACATCGCGCAGGCCTGTCGATTATATATTCATGGAAACACTGTTTCTTGGATGATAATAGGGCCGTTTAGACGACAGGCGAAAAGACCGCATTCGGATCGAATCTGGATGAATCCGGATTAAAACCACCCAAGGCGATGGTACCTTTTTAGTCCGGATGCAACCACATTGATCCGGATCTTTTTGCGTTTACACGACGAAAAATTAATCCGGATTCGGGACGCATCCGGATTTTTGCGCGTCGTCTAAACGGCCCTAATATGACTTCAGTGACTGCCCTTTTGACGAATTTATTACAAGTTAATTACAAGTTAATTACCGAGAACATTCAAGAAAACTATAATGATGTACATATTGCATACGGTTGTTGATCACAAACGATGTGTGTTGGATTATTTCCTATAAAGTGTTTGATAGAAATCAGTAACTCGCTGATGCTTCCAGTCAAAATATATTGAAATTTTCATTGGGAGGAACACCGCATTCATGATTTGAATGACAAGATGGCTGCCAGACATTTGCTGTCCGTGGCAGTTGCCCTGAATTCAAGTTTGTGTTTGGACAAACTGTTGGACCGCAGCAGCAACGGAAACATGTCGAACGAAACTATCTCATCTGGAGAGATTTCATCCGGAGATCAAGCCGCACCCGACTTCGATCTTTCATTCGGTATGGCATTCGTCGTCTCGCCAACAATTTGCGTCATCGGCATTGTCGGAAATGCTTTCGCCCTGGCAGTTTTCAGACGATATAAACGGTCGTCTTCGGCCCATTTCCTTCTGAAGGCTCTCGCAATAGTCGACATGGGATTTCTATTCAATATGCTTCTCTTTGACTTTGTTCAACAACTTTTCTACACCGCATACTTTGACGAGACTGTTCATACTCGTAATTTCGGCAATGTTCTATGGGTGACTGGCGTCTGTATCTATGTCTTTGAGCTGGCGACGGTATACATGATAGTAGTGATAACCATTGACAGGTAAGTGGACCGTGTATTCACCAAGTGGTTGCGATGATGGTTGCCTGGTAGAAAAATGCAACAAAGTCCATCGTTGTGTACATCTCGATGTACAGGTACATTGGGAATCAAGTTCCTATCAGGCCTTATTGAAATCCAAGATGGCGACCGCTTTGGATTGATGCATCATTGGATTTTTCGGCAATAAAAAGCCGACTACAATACTTTTCTAAATTATTCAGCGAATCACTAAAATATTCAAATTCTGGACAATAGCGCGTAGCCTACGTTCTATTATATCCAGTTGATATGAAGAGCTGAACCGGATGTTCTGTAGAAGGTAGGCTACGCGCGACAGCTTAGGTTTTGGTCATCATACCTTGTGAGTAGACTAAGTCACGAACAACGATGGAACAACGAACGACGAACGCTAATAACATATTGGTCGGTATTCTGGTAAGTCCAATCGGGACTACTTTAATTTGCCATAACAGATTAAGGGTCCCTTCAACAGCCAATTGACCTCACCACTCTCTCTCTCTCCAGATTCATACACATCCGCTTTCCAATGAAGGCACAGAGAATGAACACCCTCCGTAACGCCAAGATCGGAGTGGCGGCCATCACGATACTGACTATCGGCATGAGCATTCCGGAATTCGGTGAATATTACATGTATCAAGACCCTTGCAGAGAGGCACCATATTTTACGGTAGGAGAGCGGGCGTACGGACAAGACCACGGGTATATCATCGGGTTCAAGGTCGTGACCGTGACCTTAGTTTACGATGTCATTCCGATGTTCTTCATCATTCTTCCGTTGAATGTTGTTGTACTGACCAGTTTGAGAAAGGTACATGTGACCCGGAAATCGATGCGTTCCTACCGGAAGGAAGAACCTAGGAATAAGAAACGGTACCGGAAGTCAGATGATGGCAGCTCCGCCATTATTGTTGCCATGGTGATGATGTTTATCCTTTTGAGGTTACCCGGATGCTGTTTGCATATTGCTTCTGTTGTCGCGCCTTTGGTTGAGATCGACATTTTAGGGCATGTCAGAAAGGCCGCGACGATTACGAATGTTTTGATAACACTGAATTCTGGCATAAACATTATCATTTATTTTATGGTAGGAAAGAGTTTTAGGCGCACTTTGAAGGAAATATGTTGCGGACGGTGTCTAAAGCCGCCAGAGGATATGCTTCGGACCAATTCGACGGAGATGACGACTGCCCGGGTATCTCAGACTGAGACGGAGCGTTTCTAAGACCGTGGATGTTGTTGGAAGTGTTGGAGAGCGGTCATTTAATTGGTAATGCTGATGCATTGCTGAAAAAGGGGTCGACGCCCCGCATGAGGCGCGCCTAAGTAAATACTATCAACTAGACACGTTCGACCAGATAGCTCCCAGAGAAAAATTAACTAGGTCATACATTCAATCTCAATATAACCACTTGTGCCCCCTTGCTTTTATCGCAGATTGTCCTGGCCTGTGAACGGATCAACTGCATCAATCATGTTTAACCTAAAATATTGCATGGTATCTGCTAAAACAGAGCTCTTCCGGTCGTTCGTAGTAATCCCTGTTTTGGGATTCAAAGTTAGTGTTTACGAGCTCTTTCTTTTCTCTTTTCGAAAACTGGTCTCCAGTTCAACGCTGTTATAGGGAAAACCAACAGCATTTTGTCATCTCAAATAAACCTCTTCGGAAATATACCTAAATTATTTTCAAAGATTTTTTGAATTGTATATATTTGTCAAAGTATACCGAGTACGACTCCATGTTTAAAAACACTGGTCACGTGCTGACTCGTGGCCAATCAGCGCCACCCGTGGAGCCAAATGGATTTTTTGGCTAGCAGAATTGGCAGCATACCCGCTGGCATGGGTTGGCGGTTTACACACTGCGACAAACCAGCTGTTGCGCTGTGTGGCTCCTCGGTCAAATCAAATGAGACAATAGGCAGATCCATTGTCTTGAGATTTTAAAGATACTGTACATCAGTCTTTGGTCGCATTTGCCTCTTAATTGGTCATCCCACTCCCTTGAATGAACGGACTCAAAAAGGCTGTCAGATAATTTGAATTCGCCATACCCGCTTTTGTACTATATTCCGTACTGGAATGGCATGATATTGCTTCCCAGGGTTCATTGCGCAGGTCACAGTCCAATGAACCACAACCATCATCGACAATAAAACCTCGTCTGTAGACTGCGTATGGCAATGCCAGAAAACGGCATTTTTTTCGGCACTGCGAGCGCTGTGGCAACAAGTAGCAAGTCATGAAACTGGCCATGGCATGATCGATTAATCAACTTACTACAAAATGCTTTTTGTCATCTCCGCGCACAGGCTTGCTTTGTGCTCATGCACTAAACATGAAACTTCTTGTTTATGTTCAACACAGCTTCATAAATCACTTTCACCGACGGTCAAAGCGTACCAATATCACTGCCCCTTTGTTCGTACCACACACGCATAAATACTTGTTTGCAAATTAGACGCAACACAAAGACTTGTCTGATCCACCGGTAACAACATTGTTGAAGTTAGACAATGTTAGATGTCATCTAGGTGATGCCCTAATCCGGAAGGCTGATGAAGAATTGTTGATATAACTTGATTTCTCGCTATTTATTTTGTTGTCGTTCGATGGTGTGATAGTAATGTCGGCAGAGATGAATGGAGCCGGATCTATCCTCAGTTCGCACATTTTGTCAGCCTTGCGTATATTTCAAAATCCTGAGTGATCGCGATACCATTTGGCCGGTGTTTTATTTGAACAGACCCCGATTCGTGATGACTTTTTTCATTGAAATAATTATTCGTTGATCCCACGGGATGGTATTCCAATCGATTATGGCTGTCCACTCACATCGCGCAGGCCTGTCGATTATATATTCATGGAAACACTACTTCTTGGATAATAATATAACTTCAGTGACTGCCCTTTTGACGACGAGTCTTTCCACAAGTAACTTACCGAGACCATTCATGAAAACTTAATGATGTACATATTGCATACGGTTGTTGATCACAAACGATGTGTGTTGGATTATTTCCTATAAAGTGTTTGATAGGAATCAGTGACTCGCTGATGCTTCCAGTCAAAATATATTGAAATTTTCATTGGGAGTAACACCGCATTCATGATTTGAATGACAAGATGGCTGCCAGACATTTGCTGTCCGTGGCAGTTGCCCTGAATTCAAGTTTGTGTTTGGACAAACTGTTGGACCGCAGCAGCAACGGAAACATGTCGAACGAAACTAACTCATCTGGAGAGATTTCATCCGGAGATCAAGCCGCACCCGACTTCGATCTTTCATCCGGTATGGCATTCGTCGTCTCGCCAACAATTTGCGTCATCGGCATTGTCGGAAATGCTTTCGCCCTGGCAGTTTTCAGACGATATAAACGGTCGTCTTCGGCCCATTTCCTTCTGAAGGCTCTCGCAATAGTCGACATGGGATTTCTATTCAATATACTTCTCTTTGACTTTGTTCAACAGCTTTTCTACTCCGCATACTTTGACGAGACTGTTCATACTCGTAATTTCGGCAATGTTCTATGGGTGACTGGCGTCCTTATCTATGTCTTTGAGCTGGCGACGGTATACATGATAGTAGTGATAACCATTGACAGGTAAGTGGACCGTGTATTCACCAAGTGGTTGCGATAATGGTTGCCTGGTAGAAAAATGCAACAAAGTCCATCCTTGTGTACATCTCGATGTACATGTACATTGGGAATCAAGTTCCTATCAGGCCTTATTGAAATCCAAGATGGCGACCGCTTTGGATTGATGCATCATTGGATTTTTCGGCAATAAAAAGCCGACTACAATACTTTTCTAAATTATTCAGCGAATCACTAAAATATCCAAATTCTGGACAATAGCGCGTAGCCTACGTTCCATTATATCCAGTTAATATGAAGAGCTGAACCGGATGTTCTGTAGAAGTTAGGCTACGCGCGACAGCTTAGGTTTCGGTCATCATACCTTGTGAGTAGACTAAGTCACGAACGACGAAGGAACAACGAACGACGAACGCTAATGACACCTATTGGTCGGTTATATGGTAAGTCCAATCGGGACTACTTTAATTTGCTATAACAGATTACGGGTCCCTTCAACAGCCACTTGACCTCACCACTCTCTCTCTCTCTCCAGATTCATACACATCCGCTTCCCAATGAGGGCACAAAGAATGAACACCCTTCGTAACGCCAGGATCGGAGTGGCGGCAATCACGATACTGACTATCGGCATGAGCATTCCGGAATTCGGTGAATATTACATGTATCAAGACCCTTGCAGAGAGGCACCATATTTTACGGTAGGAGAGCGGGCGTACGGACAAGACCACGGGTATAACATCGGGTTCAAGGTAGTGACCGTGACCTTAGTTTACGATGTCATTCCGATGTTCTTCATCATTCTTCCGTTGAATGTTGTTGTACTGAACAGTTTGAGAAAGGTACATGTGACCCGGAAATCGATGCGTTCCTACCGGAAGGAAGAACCTAGGAATAAGAAACGGTACCGGAAGTCAGATGATGGCAGCTCCGCCATTATTGTTGCCATGGTGATGATGTTTATCCTTTTAAGGTTACCCGGATGCTGTTTGCATATTGCCTCTATTGTCGCGCCTTTGGTTGAGATCGACATTTTAGGGCATGTCAGAAAGGCCGCGGCGATTACGAATGTTTTGATAACACTGAATTCCGGCATAAACGTTATCATTTATTTTATGGTAGGAAAGAGTTTTAGGCGCACTTTGAAGGAAATATGTTGCGGACGGTGTCTAAAGCCGCCAGAGGATATGCTTCGGACCAATTCGACGGAGATGACGACTGCCCGGGTATCTCAGACTGAGACGGAGCGTTTCTAAGACCGTGGATGTTGTTGGAAGTGTTGGAGAGCGGTCATTTAATTGGTAATGCTGATGCATTGCTGAAATAGGGGTCGGCGCCCCGCATGAGGCGCGCCTAAGTAAATACTATCAGCTAGACACGTCCGACCAGATAGCTCCCAGAGAAAAATTAACTAGGTCATACATTCAATCTCAATATAACCACTTGTGCCCCCTTGCTTTTATCGCAGATTGTCCTGGCCTGTGAACGGATCAACTGCATCAATCATGTTTAACCTAAAATATTGCATGGTATCTGCTAAAACAGAGCTCTTCCGGTCGTTCGTAGTAATCCCTGTTTTGGGATTCAAAGTTAGTGTTTACGAGCTCTTTCTTTTCTCTTTTCGAAAACTGGTCACATCTGATCTCCAGTTCAACGCTGTTATAGGGAAAACCAACAGCATTTTGTCATCTCAAATAAACCTCTTCGGAAATATACCTAGATTAATTTTCAAAGATTTTTTGAATTGTATATCTTTGTCAAAGTATACCGAGTACGACACCATGTTTAAAAACACTGGTCACGTGCTGACTCGTGGCCAATCAGCACCACCCGTGGAGCCAAATGGATTTTTTGGTTAGCAAAATTGGCAGCATACCCGCTGGCATGGGCCGGCGGTTTACACACTGCGACAAACCAGCTGTTGCGCTGTGTGGCTCCTCGGTCAAATCAAATGAGACAATAGGCAGATCCATTGTCTTGAGATTTTAAAGATACTGTACATCAGACTTTGGTCGCATTTGCCTCTTAATTGGTCATCCCACTCCCTTGAATGAACGGACTCAAAAGAGCTGTCAGATAATGGGAATTCGCCATACCCGCTTTTGTACTATATTCCGTACTGGAATGGCATGATATCGCTTCCCAGGGTTCATTGCGCAGGTCGCAGTCCAATGAACCACAACCATCATCGACAATAAAACCTCGTCTGTAGACTGCGTATGGCAATGCCAGAAAACGGGATTTTTTCGGCACTGCGAGCGCTGTGGCAACAAGTAGCAAGTCATGAAACTGGCCATGGCGTCAACTTACTACAAAATGCTTTTTGTCATCTCCGCGCACAGGCTTGCTTTGTGCTCATGCACTAAACATGAAACTTCTTGTTTATGTTCAACACAGCTTCATAAATCACTTTCACCGACGCAAAGCGTACCAATATCACTGCCCCTTTGTTCGTACCACACACGCATGAATACTTGTTTGCAAATTAGACGCAACACAAAGACTTATGATCCACCGGTTGTTGAAGTTAGACAATGTTATATGTCATCTAGGTGATGCCCTAATCCGGAAGGCTGATGAAGAATCGTTGATATAACTTGATTTCCCACTATTCATTTTGTTGTCGTCCGATCGTGTGATAGTGATGTCGGCAGAGATGAATGGAGCCGGATCTATCCTCAATTTGCACATTTTGTCAGCCTTGCGTATATTTCAAAATCCCGAGTGATCGCAATACCGTTTTGCCAGTGTTTTATTTGAACAGACCCCGATTTGTGTTGAATTTATTCATTGAAATTATTATTCGTTGATCCCGCAGGATGGTATTCCAACCGATTATGGCTGTCCACTCACATCGCGCAGGCCTGTCGATTATATATTCATGGAAACACTACTTCTTGGATAATAATATAACTTCAGTGACCGCCCTTTTGACGACGAGTCTTTCCACAAGTCACTTACCGAGACTATTCATGAAAACTTAATGATGTACATATTGCATACGGTTGTTGATCACAAACGATGTGCTTTGGATTATTTCCTATAAAGTGTTTGATAGGAATCAGTGACTCGCTGATGCTTCCAGTCAAAATATATTGAAATTTTCATTGGGAGGAACACCGCATTCATGATTTGATTGACAAGATGGCTGCCATACATTTGCTGTCCGTGGCAGTTGCCCCGAATTCAAGTTTGTGTTTGGACAAACTGTTTGACCGCAGCAGCAACGGAAACATGTCGAACGAAACTAACTCATCTGGAGAGATTTTATCCGGATATCAAGCCGCACCCGACTTCGATCTTTCATTCGGTATGGTATTCGTCGTCTCGCCAACAATTTGCGTCATCGGCATTGTCGGTAATGCTTTCGCCCTGGCAGTTTTCAGACGATATAAACGGTCGTCTTCGGCCCATTTCCTTCTGAAGGCTCTCGCAGTAGTCGACACGGGATTTCTATTCAATATACTTCTCTTTGACTTTGTTCAACAACTTTTCTACTCCGCATACTTTGACGAGACTGTTCATACTCGTAATTTCGGCAATGTTCTATCGGTGACTAGCGCCCTCGTCCATGTCTTTGAGCTGTTGACGGTATACATGATAGTAGTGATAACCATTGACAGGTAAGTGGACCGTGTATTCACCAAGTGGTTGCGATGATGGTTGCCTGGTAGAAAAATGCAACAAAGTCCATCGTTGTGTACATCTCGATGTACAGGTACATTGGGAATCAAGTTCCTATCAGGCCTTACTGAAATCCAAGATGGCGACCGCTTTGGATTGATGCATCATTGGATTTTTCGGCAATAAAAAGCCGACTACAATACTTTTCTAAATTATTCAGCGAATCACTAAAATATCCAAATTCTGGACAATAGCGCGTAGCCTACGTTCTATTATATCCAGTTGATATGAAGAGCTGAACCGGATGTTCTGTAGAAGGTAGGCTACGCGCGACAGCTTAGGTTTCGGTCATCATACCTTGTGAGTAGACTAAGTCACGAACGACGATGGAACAACGAACGACGAACGCTTATGACACCTATTGGTCGATATTCTGGTAAGTCCAATCGGGACTACTTTAATTTGCTATAACAGATTACGGGTCCCTTCAACAGCCACTTGACCTCACCACTCTCTCTCTCTCCAGATTCATACACATCCGCTTCCCAATGAGGGCGCAGAGAATGAACACGCTCCGTAACGCCAGGATCGGAGTGGCGGCAATCACGATACTGACTATCGGCATGACCATTCCGGAATTCGGTGAATATTACATGTATCAAGACCCTTGCAGAGTGGCACCATATTTTACGGTCGGAACGCGGGCGTACGGACAAGACATCGGGTATGACATCGGTTTCAAGGTCGTGACCGTGACCTTAGTTTACGATGTCATTCCGATGTTCCTCATCATTCTTCCGTTGAATATTGTTGTACTGAACAGTTTGAGAAAGGTACATGTGACCCGGAAATCGATGCGTTCCTACCGGAAGGAAGAACCTAGGAATAAGAAACGGTACCGGAAGTCAGATGATAGCAGCTCCGCCATTATTGTTGCCATGGTGATGATGTTTATCCTTTTAAGGTTACCCGGATGCTGTTTGAATATCGCTGATAGAGTCGCGCCTTTGGTTGAGATCGACATTTTAGTGCATGTCAGTAAGGCCGCGTCGATTACGAATGTTTTGATAACACTGAATTCTGGCATAAACATTATCATTTATTTTATGGTAGGAACGAGTTTTAGGCGCACTTTGAAGGAAATATGTTGCGGACGGCGTATAAAGCCGCCAGAGGATATGCTTCGGACCAATTCGACGGAGATGACGACTGCCCGGGTATCTCAGACCGAGACGGAGCGTTTCTAAGACCGTGGATGTTGTTGGAAGTGTTGGAGAGCGGTCATTTAATTGGTAATGCTGATGCATTGCTGAAATAGGGGTCGGCGCCCCGCATGAGGCGAGCCGATGAGTAACGCACCAAAAAACTACGTAAATACTATCAGCTAGACACGTCCGACCAGATAACTCCTAGAGAAAAATTAACAAGGTCATACATTCAATCTCAATATAACCACTTGTGCCCCTTGCTTCTATCGCAGATTGTCCTGGCCTGTTAAGGAATGCATGTCAAAACTGGAAGAAGTTTATTATGTACGAATTCCGTCCAACACTTTAATTTTTACAGTTCAATTACCGCGAAAAAGATGTTGAACTACTCGGATAGAATACCCTTTAAAAAGCGTAGGGTTAAGATATTATTGGAATATTAGTGAAACAGGGAGCCTGGAACTGCATCTCTACCGTGTATCGCGTAGTGCATTGTCTAGTGTATTTCGTAGTGTATTTTAGCGGAGACATTTTTCCCGCACTTTGGCCACGCCAAACGTCTTTTTTATTCTGTAAATTTTATTTTACACAGGAAGAATTCATACTAAATATTGCAATATTTCATGTCTATTGGTGTTTTTGTGTACAGGAGCGCACCAGACAGTGAGACGTGGAGATAGTGCTGGTGCTGTCAGTAGACTGAATCTGATTGGCCATAGCGATCAGTAATATAAGATGTGATCACGTGATGTGACGTCAGCGCGGAATCCTCCTTGGGGAGCCTGGATGACAGAAGCCATATTGGCCAGATCAAGTTTCACAAATTAACCGATAGGTGTCTCTACCATCTCACAGTGCATCGGCACTATTCACGCTTGTACAATGATTATTTTTATCACGAAGCCAAACCAGCTCGATCCAGTTCCCGAACTGTGCATATTGGACATCTGGAAACCAACATTTGAACCCCAAACCCCTACCATGGCCAGTAGTCTCCCTTCAAAGGTTGGTACCATTCCGAATTTACGATCAAGCTTTTTAGAAACCAATGGCGTACTCGTGTTCGTGTAATGAATTTGATTGAAAGTTAATTTTGTTATAGATCAAAAAAAGGTTTTTTACCTTTAGACGAAGTTTTCAACTACCTAACCAGTTGCCTTCCTCAGCAATCCGATCCACCATAGTTGTGCGTATATCCATCCTTCACCGCCGATAACTCCCCCCTGATATGATCGGCCGTCAGAAGGGCTGTTACTTTATCGATAGTCTCCCAGCATTCCCTTCCTTTCCCACGCATCCTCTGTCGCGACAACACTAACATTAAACTCACTGGTGGTTGTCGCACGAGACACGCACTGAAAGCCATCATAATTGAAGACCAGGTGTTCAATGAGTAACGGTTCCAGGGATGCTGACCTGACCCAAATGCACAGTGCATGTTGTATTGAAGAATGGTTACCTGAGCCGGAGGTTGGCGCCATCAATTCAGGCCGTCATTCAATTACTTTGTGTCGAGCAATTTGATTGGCCACCCGTTTTGATGGTGCGTCCGACAGATTACCTGGCAGGAGATATCGGCGGTGAAAGGAGGAGACTTAAGGACAGATATTCACCGCCGATAAGTCGCATGTTCCTAAGGGCTTCTGCTTAGTAGTGGAATTACTCAGTAGTTCTCAGTGGCAGCAAAGATGGCAGCACTGCACTGGAAAAGTTCTTGCAGTTATTTCTTCTTCTGGGGACCCCGCCTCGCAGACGTGTTAGAGGTGGTATGCCATATCGCCTCTGTTCATGGAAGCCGAGCCAATTTGGGAGCCATGGTTATTGTCCATCATTCTCTGTGATGGCCAACTTGTGGTAGTCACCTGAAGAAGAAGCCCGTGTGGCTCGGGTACTGGTCAACTCACCTACTGTGGGCAACAAGTAACGTCTGTTTGGTTCTCCTTTAGTCTAGTAACGAACTTCCTGGCCGTTTAACATTTGGCGTCATCCCTCCCAATTTTATCTTTGGGATGTACCAGAATGTTTCTGATGGTTTTGTGTGGTCTGAATGGCGTAGAGATGTTATAAGCTTTCAGTGTTCTGGCCAGCCTTTCTGCCATGCCCACTCAGCAAATGTCTGGATATCCCAATTGGACTATCAAAGAAACAAATAGAAGGATAGACCTCAAGGCCGCCCAGGGCTCTACTCAGAATAAAAAGCTCAAGGATTCCCAGGAGAAGAGCAGGGGAATGGTTTTTGTGCCCTAGGCAGAAAACTGGCCAGAACACTGAAAGTGAAAGCTTATAACATCTCTACGGAATGCATTATGTCCGACTATTTGCGACACCTGGGGTTAGAAATAGGAACTAGATAAACCAGGACCATCAGTAGATGAACATCGTGGTGTATACCCCTTGGACAGCATGAGAAAATAGGGTTACATGGAATCTAAATGGCCTTCGCCGGGAAATGATCATGTTAGGCTATCGGGTAAGGCCTACGTATATACCCGTCTCGGCGTAAGACGGAGAGATCGACCCCGCCCTTAATTTGCAACAGCTGGTCCTGTTTGTTCCTCTATTGGTCCTCTATTGGTCCTCGTCCTAGACTAGGCCCTACATGTACGCCTTGAACGACAAGTTTCGCCTCCTTTGCTTATGTTTTCTCATCATCCACGTACATAGCAACACGCAGACGGCAATAACAATGGCAGACGATATGCCCACACCCAGTTTCAATACTTCAAAAGTCGATTTTACACCAGCTGGTGCACCAATGGATTGACGCAGAATATCTGCAGTATGGCGTATGTTGATTACCGCTGCTAGTCTCGTATCGTCTGTGTGTCCCTATGCGCGCGGTAACTAGGCAAACGTGGTCCCAGGCAACAGGCGGGTGCATATAAATTATTGCCCGGCGCAACCGCGGTTGGAACGCAGTGAACAGTGAATAGGCCCGAAATGATTTGCTAGCGATTGTATTGTACACGCGCTGTACATAGGATGATGAAATGGATGCGGCTCTGTGAATCAAAGGGTATAAGGATTTACCAATAACGGATGGATATATTACATCTCTGCGAAAATGGCATAACGACTCAAGAAAAAGGTAGGAAAATTAACACTATTTATTTACAAGTAAAGAAAGATTTATATGTTTGATGTGGTGCCCCAGCCATATGTTGCTGCAACACCCAAATTGTATTATGGCCCAGGACGACTGTAGTCGTAGTGCATCTTTTATCTAAAAATAAATTAGATGTGCTCGTTTTGAACAAGTTCTTTCAACATTGTTATAATAAACGCGCTTTACAAGCATTGATTTCAAATTCGCATTACCCCCCCCCCCCCCCCGATCCCCTCACAAATGAAAGAGATGATACGCGTGGTGCGTGTTGCTGACGTCAATCAATTCAACTACTCCCAACGTGTCAATCAAAAAGGTTGTCAATTAGTCCATTTATCAAACTTGATGACCAATTGACATGGGGGGAAATGACAAAAAGCGAAAGTGACTGCGATATGATAACTCTAAATCCTGCTCAGGATTTATTTCATATATATATAATTATATAGTCGAGTTACCCTACCGGAGTACAGAGTTACCCCTAACTTGCCGGTATAAACTAACTAGCTAACTAGCTAACTAGCTAACTAGCTAACTAGCTAGCTAACTCGCTAACTCGCTAACTCGCAAACTCGCTAGCTCGCTCGCTCTGGACCGCGTGGACCTACGGAGTACGTTTTCGCTGCTCTCAGGTTGATAACTGCAGCATTGAAGACTCGAGAATCTGACTGAACCGTTGTTTCTGCCTGTCAACTTTCTGTATTGGAATATAAGCTCTGGTAGGAGGCTTTTTCCGACTTCTGAACGGTTTCTCTAAATTTTTCCTGATTAATCCTGATTAATCCGAAAAATACTAGGGCTACCCTATTTTGGGAAGCCCTGGTATTTTTTACCGACTTTTTAGAAATCCGACCATTCAAAGAAAAGTCGGACAATGTCAGACATTTGTCGGATGAATCGGAAAAAAATTTGAGAAACCGTTTAGAAGTCGGAAAAAGCCTGCTGCCAGTGTAGGTTCTTTATTAGCAGTGGCAAATTTTTGAAGGCCCACCCCTGTTGAAAATTCATCTCTGATGTTGTAGATCTTAGTGAGAAAAGTATTGATTATGACTGCTCTGGCTGTTATGAGAAATGCATGGCTCTCGCTCACTTTGCATCGTGTACATCACATTTGGTGCTGAAAAGAACCGATATCATTTGATGATGGTGTGGTGCAACATGTTTAACCCCATTCTCCAAGCAGACATAATATTCAGGCTTCTCTCCGCCAATATCAGCTTCCATGCTGTGTGGACTGGCCATCGTACACTGCGATCGCGTAATCGGACCAGCGTGCCATAATTCATGTGTATTTTCATTTCTACGTTTGTTTTTCAAAAGTATTTTTCAAATCTTTGCGGATCAATGGCGAGGGGGTAGAAAGCATTTTTTTGGTCGAAAAGCGGTACGGGTAAAGTACCCGGCATCATGATAGTGTTTCCGATTCACTCGCCCACAACTGCAGTGCATTCTCACCAAGGTGCTTCCCCAAGCATTCTCGATTATCTCGCCTGTACACAATGTATGAAACACAGCGCTTCATTTTTGATAGATTTTATGATTGCATGTAATGAAAGGGTCAATAAAGCAACATTTGTTATTGCTGGCAATGTCAGGCGTTGGTTTATATCACCATGGCGAAATGTAGATGATCACTTTATATGTCCCCGGCGACACTGGCGGGCCGGTCCTAGTAGACGGGCGCTGAAACCGTACTTGGAGGGACCAGTCCGAAGCAGCGAATAGGCCATGGGCCAAATCAAGAAAGCTGCCATTCATGACGTCATTTCGGGGCTAAGTTATCCTTTTCATTCTCCAAAGCAGACATAATATGCAAACATATTCTCTCTACCAGTATTAGCACCATGTTGAAAAGTCACTGTACCTTATACGTTGCGATTGCGCAGTGTAATTGAACTGAAAATGGCCGTGGCCACAGATTCGTACTCCGCTGGGGACAACATTACAAAAACTTATGCTGTCTACAATAACATAGTTTCCATTAACATGTTTCATTGGACTATTCTGACGATGTCTCAAAGTTTCGCATCAAGGTATGCATTGAATGTCTTGTAATAAGGATATGAGCGGATCCTGCACATTCTGAGATAATGGCGGCCAATTCAAGCAGGGAGGCAACGACGTCATATATAATTAGAGATCCGGTCATGGGCAAGGAGGATGTATCTATCCTATGATCATGATGAATAAGGTGATAACACACATAATCATGCAAGTTCCCACAAATAGTTGCACGTTAACTGGATACGAGAATATCCAATGCCAGTTATCTTAGTTCAACATTTCACTCCTAGGTGGCCGAACTACTTGCTTCGGGCCTGCCTCCTGGGAGGAAACTCATGAACTATGTACAAGTAAACCATGTGTCTTCCCCTACACATACGCTACCATCACTATCAGCTTTCACGCTCCAATGGTAAATCGATGTCAGAGTGGTTTGTACCAGCAAGTCCCTGGACTCTAATGCCGCTCCACGCTAATCCATTGTTTGGAATTATCAATTCTATTGTACATATTGTAATGCTAGATGTTGGAGTCAGAATTCGTAATGAGCAAGTGAATGCATTTGGAGTGTGCTGTAAAACATGTAGGTGACAAGTTATTGCATTGGTAATTAGCTGTGATGGAACAGAAATATGTGCTTTTGGAAAATAAGAATAAAGAGATTGAAATGTCCAGCGCAGTTTTCGCCCTCTTCACATTCCCACATACCCCTCTCTCACACAATAGAAACATCTTACCACACTCAGGCTATCTATTAGCCTCGCTAAGGAGACATGGCTAGTGTTTACCCCAAGCATGTCTAGTCGTCATGGCAACGTCTAGTTTCGTTTGATTGGTGCGAAGGTGTACCTTGCATTGTTGGTTGGTTAGACTCCGGGGACAGTGCGTGGTACCGATGTGGAGGACAGCGGGGGTGGGTGGTGCTATTACTGATTAATTTACTAGGTAAAGGGCACCGATCAACAGTTAGGCCACAGGCACGTAAAATCAAGAGCTCTTAGCTCCACCACAGCCTTCCTCCCAATCGTCTGAAAAATACCCCCCTCCAGACTGCACACGTACACGCAAACCATTCTTTTACGTGTGTCAGTGAGAGGAGGAGGTGTGCCTGTCAATTGATTAGGGGGCTGGGGGGGGGGCAGTTGACACCATCCGCACAATCAAGACTGCATGCGCCCCTAACTCCCAAGTCTTGTCCTCCGAAACTCGATTTGGATTACGTGTCGGCGTTCATTTCAACCATCGACGCCCTGGTCTGCATGTGACATGACCAGACCGACCCCATTGGACGATTCGGCAAAAAAATTAGAGTTTGATAGAATATCAAGCCTTGAGCATCGATGTGTGTGCATGTATCCTATACTACAAGCCACGTGCTAGAAGGGCCCGAGCTCTCCTTTCTCGATACCCAGTGTGGAAGTGAAGTTCCCCGACTTGCTTCACCTTACATTGTCAGATAGATAATACACTGTTTATCATTCTTACAGCTTCAGGATAAATACTGTGAGATAAAATATACTTAGTGAAACAATGTACACAGAACACACAATATTTGCCTTTCTTTTTTGGATAAAACTCTGTTGCATTGTATCCACAAATTCAGCCGCATTTACAAAAGAATAAATTGATAGGTCATGACGTCCCGCAGGAAATCATGGGCTCGTTTAATCAACAGTGCTAAGAAACTTCATTCTTTATTGTGCCGAATGAAAAATGCGGTAACATTTTTGAACAGAGCTTTTTTCAGTTTATTCCACTTTATAACCCGCCAGACAATAGGGGGGTTTTACAGCCCTTAGGCCTACATAAGAGGAGGTACGAACGACGAAACACTAGGTGTGTTTGCCGAAAAAGCATTAAAGTGTTTTTCAAAAGCTCAAAAACCCTTGTTTCTAAAAGTGTATAATGGGTGTGATGATGTCTGCTGCCAACAGTAGCGTCACTGTCTTCCACCTGCTTGGCCAATTCTCCAATGTACTGACCGACTTAATGGCCGGGCCTGTCTGGACCAGCTGCTCTTAATAGATTTGCTTACATTGACTTGCTGAAACAAACTGATTCGTTTATGGCGTTTCCATCTTCTGACAATCTAATAGAACAGAAGGGGCAACATCAGGCAGTACCTTTCTTTAGAGAAGGTTATTGGTGGATAAGAATACACAGGGCCGGTAAAGAAGTATAAACTGTCACCTTGGAATTAGTGTCCGGCCATATTGTATTGTGATGGATAATGGTACACTGGGTGATTTCAAAGTTGGTTTTGGTTTTAGTGTTGGGTGTTAGTGTCAGTTTTACTCTTAATTTCTACCCCTAAAAACCTATGTCTGGATAAGACCAATTCGAGGTTTTAGTTTAACACCAACACCTGGTTTTGTCTTAACTCCTAAAACCTGGGCTGAAACTAAGAAGAGGTTTTATTCTGCAGGTAAAACTAACACCAAGATGGGCAGAGATAAAACCTTGGAAAAACCAAACATGCATGTTGTTGTCGTTGTTACTGTTGTTTCCCTATTGTAACCGCTTCCGATCTATATAAATTTGTTCGTCTTCTTTCACGTCCATCATCATTCCCATCAGCGTTCAAAATACCAGTAACTACTTCTTGAAATGGTACAAACAACACCAACACCAACTTTGAAATCCACTCGGTGTTAATGCCTAAGGTGTTAGTTTTATTGGTAATACAAAATGCACTACAAATCTTCCAAATATAACACCGAGCAAGGATTAAGATCAGACCTTGGTGTTCCAATTCGTTTCAGTGTGAAACTAAAACCTAATTTGAAATAGGATAATGCTAAAACTGAGTGTCAAAACTAACACCAGAACTGACTTCATTTCTGGTGTTGTGGAGAGTTTTAGTTTTAGTCCTGGTGTTAGTTTTTGACACTAAAACCATCCCTTAGTTTTTAGCTCAAACCGGACATAATGCTAAAACCAACAAACACCAACTTTGAAATAGGATGAAACTAAAACCCAATTCATTTCAATACTGGTTTAATCAAGGGTTTTAGTGTTCCATTTAGTTTTAAAACTAAATCTAAAAACTGACTTTGAAATCACCCAATGTACATGGTTCTGTAGAGGCCATGTCAGTCAATAGCTCAAAGATGAAAGCGCATAATAGTATCCGTTGTTCCCCGAACAGTCTATTCTCGGACATCAGAGATTCCGAGGCCGGTTTGTCGTTGTATTCTCTTCCAACCAGATCTACCAGCCTGACTCACATCGGAAGAACAACAGTCACGTCCACGGCCAATCGGAACCATTAAGCAACACATCACATCATCTTATTCGGGCAAATTATTCACCGCCTCCCGATATCCCATGGGACCCCGGCCAATATCGCCCACCAGTATACGTTGGCTGCGGGGAATTTGACCTGTATAGGCTGACAACCTGAACTATTTGTTTTGTGGCCGACATGTTCGCGAAAAGATGTGAGGTGAAGTAAGTTTTCCCCATGGTGAAGTTCTTTCACCACAACCTAATATCCCATGGGGTTCCGACCAATTCGCCAACCAGTACGTTGGATACGAAATCCACGATGGAAACCTGTCGGCTGACAACCTGACCCTTTTTTTGTGACAGACGGGTTCGTCCGGAGTAATGAGGGATCGAGATGAAGGATATATTTCTGATTGAAATTATTTCACCCCCATCCTCCGGCTAATAGCGGTTATATCTCATTTGCTTACCTCCATTCTTTAACACAGGGTGATGAGCTGAAAGTGTTATATTCCTATACACTACTCAAGCACGTACACACATGGGTAAATCACCGAGAGTCTACATAGTAATTCTGTCGCCTTTACACAGACAATATAAGGAGACCAGTATTGCTTGGAGCAGGATTTTAGAGATATTGTCGTAGAGGAAAAACCACTTGACGTTATTTGGCATCGTTTGCTATTGAGAGCAATTTGTACGGCCTCTCTGGGGGAATATCCCGCGCACGCGCTTTGCTGTCGAGCTGTTCAAGGGGTAGGCCGTTTGTTTTTACTGTATTTACTGGTGGCGCATGGAAATAGAAATTCACAATGCCGTAGTGCAGTTATTATGAAAGCAAATTTGCTGAAATTAAGTATTTACTATATTTACATATCGGTTTACAAAATGCCATGGTTTGAATTTATATTCAGTGCGTAAATGTATTTTCACAATAAGATATTTTCAAATTCGAAATCGACTCAAATCGTGCATCAAATTTACGAAATACGCTTTGATTTCTTGCAAAGAATCATTGCGGAACTTCAATGTCTTTATCAAGGTGCAAACGACCATCCCATAAGGCATGCTACAACCTGATGCACTATACTATACTGTATATCAATCTTACAACATTTAAGGTTTGTCGGAAGGCAAATAATCGTTTGCTAAGTTTATCGCAAACATTGACAAGCAATAAGAATAAATTCTGCAAATCGTGAAGATAATAATGCTCAGAATGGCGGAAAACGTGTCCATAAATTCCTGGAAACTTCAGATTATTTCCAATAAATTCCACAAAATGTGCAGGTGTACTTGACACAAGTAAATCATGATTAATCACGCGGAATCTCGCGGGAGCGAGAACGGTACGAGATTAAGAGTGCCGTATGTCAAAAGTTTAATCGAAAGCATTCCTCGTGTCTTCTGAACATAAATCACAAAAAATATCCTGACATTATTTGACAGAAAACACCTACCAATTTCATAAGTATAAATGGGATAGATCATCTTTGTAAAAGCTATACTTTGTTGAATTGGTTTGAAATAGAAATGAATGTGGCAACATGTCGTTTGGTCGTAATGTATAAGAAATGCTCGCTGTTCAAATGTAGCCTATAGTTTAAATTTCGTTATAACAACTTTAATTCAACTTCGGGTGGGCCAAAAAACGTGTCAAAATTTAAGGATCAATCACCCACGCAGTCATCAATCTGACTGGCTGAAATTACTCATCGTAGCTGAAATATTGAAGCAACATAAAGTGAATGTAAATAATTTTCTATCAATGGGGAACCAGTCAACCGACGTACGGTGAACATTTCAATTGGCTTACACTGCCTTGTTTAGTCTCCGATGCACTGTATGGCTAGGAGCAAATGGAGCGTGATGACTGAGGACATATCAATGGGCGTCAGATCGACTGGTGTTACATTCAATATGTTGTTGCAACAGGAATGGTACATCATTTCCAAACCATTTGGGAGTCCTGCAGTAAATATGTCAGTCTCGTTCATTGGTTCGGACGGCCAGATTGTGAGTGATATATACAATGTAGTTTTGATGTTGAAAAATATGCCGATGTTGTTTCGGTTGGAATGGCATCATTTCCAACCATTGGCAGTACTGCAGTTAATTGCTCAATATTCCCTATTTGTTCGGACGTTACACTAGCAACTCTTGTAGTAGAGGGCTGGACAACCAGTGCCACAAACAAGTTTGGTCGTTTGAAAGTCAAAATTGTAATTTCAAAACGAGAGATTTAGAGATTGAGAAAGCCAGAATTTACCAGTATAGACAATGCACATGGATGTATATACATGTACATTGCATAGTACATTGTAAGTCATCTGGCAGTGTAACTAGTATATGGCGGATTTACAATGCACTTACAATGGTAATGTTCCTGAGGGCAAATTTGATGCAGACATCACATCAAAATTAAGACTATAATTTGATATCTGCTTCATTTTGATGGTTTTTCCAGCTACACCACAACAATAAGAGCATAAAAGAGTGTATGTAGAGTGCATAGAACTGTTTACTACTGGTTTATTATTCAATCTTTAGTAGTTAGATGTCATGATATTGAATTATTTCGCAAATAAGTCATAATCATTGCATTCTTTAAGATTAATGGTGGAGCCGTTAGAATGTGTGCACATCTGCGCTTTACAATGTAAAAAACTAGATATATAACAGTTCCCTATTAATCTGACAAAGACTATTTGTTGGGATCTCGTGTAAGGCCTGACCATACATGAAGAGAATCTCCGGCTGTTTGAGCGGCGGAATGGAAGCATCGGTGCCTGGTCACCTCTGGGATGTCAGATTCGATTCTCGATCGGTCCCGGTATACTCGATCATGTGATGGAGAGGGCAACTCAACTCTCTTCGACTGCGGAGGATTCCTCTGCAAAGCAGGGGCCTAGTGCCTTTTAAAATCATTACCCCATTCGGTTGAGGCTTATCCGACATAACGCCAAGTTGAAAAGATAACGCCAAGTTGTTGGCAAAAAAGTTGTTTTGAGCACCCGGGCGCAGATTTCGGCTGAAGGGAACAGGGAAGATGCTAAACCAAGTAAAAAGCCCGGAAAAAGTGAACGTGGATCCCAACATGAGCCCCCGGTTGACGAATTGCTCTCCGGCATAACCCATCGTTCCCGACCATTTCCCAACGAAAACGAAACGTCATATGACCAGGACGTGGAAACGAAGCAAGCTGTTGAATCAGGCCGAGATCCGGCCCAAAGAAATTACCAAGCAAGGGAAAAACTGAACCAGGCCCAAAGCCCGCCAGAAAGCACAAAAACGTCTCCCAACGAGCTCCTCCATACATCCACCGCCCGGTTGACAAATTGCCCCCGAGGGACAGCCCATCATCCCCTTTCTACGATAAACGATATCGATTTGTCTTGTTATCTCAATCACCAATAATAGCAAAGCGTTTGATCGATTCCTGAGTAATGCCAAATGGTACATGTTCCCCTGGGTCGCTTCGGCCTGTTTTACAACTGGCAGCCGCCGATGCGTTGAGAAACTGCAGCGAGGCGGCTTTTCGAGAAGATTCACAGCCGCCGTTATACATTTATAACTGCAACGCAGACCAACTTGAGGATTTTCGAGAGATCCTATGATGGAATTTGCTATAGAATCTGTCACAATCATCATAGATTTACCTGATAGATTTTACCATGGACCATCATAAATTCTATGACAGAATGTTTCCCCGTGTACTGACGTTTCCAATTTCGTTTGTTTCTGGCGTTGCCATGGTGAAGTCATCTCCGATGTCTATATCAGCATGATCAGACATTCGCGAAATTATTTTTCCTAGAAGTTCTTGTCCACGATTAGTTTGGGTGTTCGCCAGCAGTTTTTATTGGGCAATTGGTCTGAAAGCGTTTTGGTACTTGTTTTGTCGATATCGGAAAACCTCACTCACGTCAAGTTACGGATGAGATTCTGTTGCGTCATCAAGTCAGGACAAAATTCATTTTCCGCGAAGCCCTGACATGCGCAGTCCCTGGTTCAGCGGTCACCAGGATATCGCAGTCTTTTGTTTGGTTTGTAAAGTGGTTTACGGAGATCTTACAGGGATCAAATAGTACCGAGGTTAAAATATGCATACGCGAGGCACTCTAAGCGTTACAGGGTCTACATGGGAACGAAATTGATGGACATGGTGCCCTGAACTCGAACAATAAAAACTGAAGTACTCACTGACCCAGTAGTTTGAGGCGGGTCACTCTGTTGGATGATTCGAACCGGCGCATGTGGAGGTCGAGGCTCGAGTAACTTTCGCAACACTCCTATACTGCATATAGACTGCCGCTCAGAGCTGCAGCACAGGTTGACATGTAAAGTTAGCTGTATTTTCCATTGAGATAAGATTAGGGTATTGGGAGCTTTGCCTTTTTCTGGGCTACCCCGTTTCCCTCTCTGTTCAATCATTGGAATTAGCCAAAACCCTATCGATTTACTACTGGATACCAATAAAAGTTGACATATATTCAAAGAATTTCTGTCAGGTCTGTGCCAAGACCGCTAAAACTTTAATCGACTACTTAAGCGAAGGCCACAACTTTATGAGCAAATTCGATGATGCGTCAAAATTGATGATGTGGTAAAGTGAGCTTGAACTGCTTGAGCTGCTCACTCTGGCTTAAAATATCAATGGAGCATGTAAGAGATGAGTACATCCTAACAGAATCAATAGTTTAAGGATGTGACGGTTTAAATAAAGTTCTCACTGAAGAATTTACTCTGAGAATGTTAGACGTTTTGCATGTACGTGTAATGTATATACTCTAGATCTCAGACCGGCTGCTTAATGACTATGCTATCGAAACAATGACCTCACCGGAACATGGCGTCATGACCATTGGACAACATAGTGTTGATTATCCGTTGTCTATCCAAATTAAACATGAATGGCATTTGATATTTAGTTTGAATTGAATATTCAGTCATAGTCATAGTCATAGCTCGGTGAAACTAGAGCATTGATGTATGAGTTGTAGTGCGTCGTGTGCCGGATTCGACCTACAAATGATGCTTCACTGCATGTTATTGATTTTGTTACGTCAAGTTCAATTTGGAATGAAACTCCCAACCTCCCCAGGGACCATGGCTAGTTTGAAAACCTAGGCAACGTCACGTGCCCGTCTACATGTATGAATATGGGAAGCCCTACTACCATTTCTACCCAACAGTGGAAGCAAGGCAACCAAAATGTCTCTGATAGAAACAGAATCGTCCAATATGGAAAGCTTCTTTTGACAGCAACATTGAGACAGGATCACGCTTGGGTATATTACTCTCGTGGGAGAAAAATACCTCACAAGCAGCAAGTTTGGACTTCCTGACAGGTATTGACCAATCAGAAGAGAGCTACCATACTTGTTCGGCACATGCCATGATCACTTACGGGGGTGTTTATTGGTCAAAACCAGTCACCTGACAAGTCCTACATGATTTCTGCTAGAGGAAAGTACCAAATTCATTCAAACGGGTGTACGAGATGTCATACTCTCATTTCCGTACCACAATGAACGAAAATGACTACATCATCATTAATTATAGAGGATGACACATCACCTGATCGAATTTTCCGCTCCTGAGTAAGCAACAACAGATCAGGAAGATTATACTTGGACATGTTTAATGTATTGACTTCATTAGGTTAGAAAAGTGCCAACAATGATATGGGCTCTGTCAAGCCCAATAAACGGTCTATTGTCTTTAAACAACACCCGCTCACACCTAAGGCTTTTCTGTCTCATCAAAGGGCTATCAGGCAAATCTTGGTTGGCCGTGGCTATTCGTACCGTGACAGGGCCGGCTGGCCTGGCTGGAAGTAAAGGACCCTACCCACACCCGGAGTAAGGAGTAAAGGCACTTCCAACACTCGTCACAAACAAACACCACCTCAATCATGAATTAGGCCTACTTTCCTTACCCACCATCACCCATGTCACCACGGTGCGATCTATTTATTCACTCCGTATTATTCGCACCATCACGGCACGGTACCTTTCTCTCACCGTAAGGGTGTTTCTGACGGTGCGAATAAGACCGGAAACAATGGCCCCATGCACCGTGGCGGTTCGAATAGCCAGTTCGATCTTGGTAACACCGACCCTCACGAAACAGCTCTTAGGGAATCGTTAGGTCTTAACCGGCAAGGGCGAATTCCGCCAAGAAGTGACGCCATTTCATCAGCCGCAAAAGATACCAAACCGGTGGTCTCTTGCAACTGGTTTTTGACTCACTCTATATACGGTCGACGTTTTGACGGCCACCTGCCATGCATTTCCTTTGCGTCGTGACCACGTGTGACGGCCAATATGGCAGTGCAAAACAATTGGTAACGTCATCATGTGACGTCAGTGATGAACCCCCTAGAGTCGGAACCTTTCGTCCCCTTAAACAGTCTTCTGCAAATTCAATTCAAATTGTTGCTTCGTACGTGGAGGGGTTCTAAGTGGTCCCAACGTTGAAATCCAGTTAAAATAGTTTCAGCACTAGGTACCAGGCGCCTCGAATAGTTGTGCTGGGAATTTATGTAATGTACATTACACAGGACCAAGATAGCATCAGGGACCAACATGGGTCGTCCACACACGCTTATCTTCGCTAGAATGGGCACTTTTCCGTCCTCTTTAGAATCCGCCCGTGAATTGGGACTTGTTGCTCAACTCTAGCACCTGCCAATTCTGAATGATATGTTTTGGCACTGCAATTTCAATAACCCGATAGCGCATCACCAAACGCAGTGATGCGTTTACGCACATAGTTCCTCCGCACTCTTCAGGATCCACAGGTCCCCTCGGAGAGCTCTTAGCGCTCTACCAACCTGTGGCTGCGTTTCTCTGCTTATAACTAACCTTGGATCAATACTCCAGCGTTCCAGCATCCGTACAAGTGTAACTGATGATAGAAGCTTTTTCACGGGAGGCAGACGCTAGTTCAGCAGACGATCATTGCAGTGTGGGTTGTTGGAGAGACCCTAGATGTACCGCTAATTATGTTTAAGGGGATAAGAATGTCGTGAGATTTACTGGGTCTGAGGATAATGCGCCAAATGGCCACAGTGCGCCACTTCGTGCCGTAGCATCACGATGCATAACATTATGCTTACGTACATTTATATGCAGGTATCTAAAAAAGGAATTTCATCAGTGTTTAGTTTTGAATTTGGAATATCTTCTAAGGATCTGGTTACACGAGACGTCGCGGCCGTGCTGGAAGCCTTATTGACGGAAAAAACAAGAACAGTTCACACACCCTGCTGGTTTTCTGAAGGGAAGTTCGGCGACGGAGTCAATCAGTACCTGTGACGTCATCACAATACACCACCTGGAATTCTCGAGAAACCATAGATGTGATAGATAACTTTAAGAGAAAATGGACACGCTTTTAGTGGCTAAGAGGAGAAGTTGGGTTATCACTACAGAGGAGTTAATGAAATAATTGTCAATAATCGTCGCGTGCATTAAGAGTTATGCCGAGATTTGATGTGTGATTTCAATCTTGTCTTGATGACGTCATCGCAATACATACCATCCACAGCGGTACAGGTGTCAATATCTTTCACGAAAATGCTATAGATGTAATCAGTAAGCGTCTCGTGTAACACCAGCCGGGACGGCGAGTCATACGAGATCGTAGGTGGTGGACGCCAAGTGACTCATGCAGTGCATCATTTTTTTACTCGTAGACTGAGAACACTCGCAATCTTACTGAGGAACACGTGAAAGGGAGTATTTAGTCAGATGTGAAGTACTGAACGTTGAAAGGAGTACAACATAAGTAAAATTAGTACTACATTATAGGACTTGTACTGCACCAGTTCACTGGGAAGGGTTTACTAGTATTATAGGGTACTACACGAGAGAATGAGTCTTATACATGGAAATGAGTACTAGACGAGAAAATGATTACTGCATGTGTTTAGGAGTACGACACGGTAAAACGAGTTCTAAACGAGAAAAAGAGTACTAAACACGAGAAGTTAACGAGGAAAGAAGCACTACACGAGAAAAGGACTACTTTACACGAAGAAAGAAGCACTACACGAGAAAAGGAGTACTTTACACGAGGAAAGGAGCGCTACATGAGAAAAGGAGTACTTTACACGAGGAAAGGAGCGCTACATGAGAAAAGGAGTACTTTACACGCGGAAAGGAAATGAGTACTCAACGTGTTGAGGAGTACTCGAAAGAAAAGGGGGATCTAAACGAGGAGAGGAGTACTAACGGAAGGAGAACTTCAGTTATTCGATAAAGAATAACAAATCGTGGATTCTTGTGGATTTGAATTTTTCTAAATATTGACTAGGTGTCGTGTGACGGCGCAGCGAATCTACTGAATGTAGAATTTGGGGGAGATTTATATGTCGTAATGCCGAACGAGAGGTGTCGAACTTTACGTCACCGACGCAGCCATAGATGAGCTAATCACAAGGTGTTAGGTCATCCTAAAACTTTACTTTCAAGAAAGGTGCTGACAGAATGATTTTTGTTCTCAATACAGCAATACAAAAACTACACGTCTTCACATCAACCTACAAGATACTATTATCTGTTAATCTCAATGCAGCTTCTCTCTGGATTATGCGGAAAGAAATCGACACATGATCTCACTGATCGGAGGAATTAGAGATCGTCGACCTTAGCAGAGTTCGAATGGCCTGGAGTACTGTATTTTCATAGCAGAAACTTGAACGTGAGAACGATTCCCGAGTGCCTATACTTTATCCAACATAACAAGTTTTGATCAAAAGCGGCATTTTGTCCCTGGATGGACTATGAGGGTATGCGAGGTGTCAGTCTTACTATTCACCACGACCTCTGACAAGTCAGTTTCAAGTGATCAACCTTAGGCTATTGCAAATTTTGATGAAGTGATCCATGGTGTCCTGTTGTCGTAGAAGGGTGGATAAGGCGTGTAAGGTTTTTTGTAAAGTCCCTTTGTAAGAGAATAGCCTGCTGCTAATGCATTTTTGATAATCACCAACTTGAAAATTATTCCTTGGCGTCTTGCTCAGGATATATACACATGTTTGTGACTTTCTTTGACGTCACTTTTGGAATGCAACATTTCTATGCATAGGAAGACTAATTTGCAAAGGACCAGCAGTTTGCAAGTTACAAGGAAAGTATATATACCTATATACGATTGGTTGTGTTACACTATGTTTTATGGTAATTATGGTGTCGCTCTTTGAGCGAATAACTTTTGCCATCGCAAATTTGCACCACTGTCGAGAAGGAACGCTGTCGTAGGGATACAGTGATGATCTTGGAACTAAAAAATACTGGCGATATTTTTGCGAATCGATAGTATTTGCGAATCCCGCCAAAATAAACGCCAGAGAAAATTAGTAGGCGCTTTACATTATGTTATCTGACTTGTGGATCTGCTGGGAATACAGAATTCGATGACTGTTTCAAATGACTGTACGATTCTCGTGAGATCACGCGTGATTGGATTACCAAGGATTGCAAACAGGCGACAGGATGCAGTCAACATCGCTTTTGGATGATGACGAACTGTCCGAGGTTTGTAGTGCATTTTATGTATTAAATTGTCATCATACTACATGATAGAGATTATTACTACTGAGGTTGTTCGAATGACGCATTGGAAACATCAGCGCATGTCGCCTTTGAGGTCTCGGGTTCGATGACCGGTCGGTTCCGGTGTAACATCTGTGGTTGTTCCCCATGTTTCAGTGTTTCCAAACAATAGGCAGCTAGAGAGACCATGACTTTTCAATAGGGGGGATACACAGAAAAACTCGTCAATCTATTTTTGAGCGTTCCGAAACAATGAGGGGAAACACTCAAAAACAGAAACACTCAAAAACATTACACCGGTGTGGAACTTGGAAATATCTCTGAGGGATTGCGAGTCACGGTCTCTGTAGAATCACGTACCGTAGTCTTTCTGAGTACAATAGGGGCGGAAAATCCTGATGAAATTCTGATACGTTGTGCAGATTTTTTTCGGTTATCTGTGTTTTCGACCCGGGCTATCTTTAAAGTGTGCTTCTCCTTTTCGTTTGCTAGCTTTAAAGTGTGCGAATCCAGCAGGTTCACTCTCCCCATCCATCTATTGGAATCATCTTGGGCCTCTGCACACGACATTGGCAAACAGACGAATCGTCCAAATATTCGTATATTCGAAATATATTCACTTGTCCTACAGTGCAAACACCATACACCATATATTCAATCAGCCGCCGACCTAATGAATCTAATATCTTGCAACTTAATATTCTGATGCTACCTAGAGATGCGGAGATGAATTTTCGAATTACTTGCCAGACACATTTAAAAGAAATTTATTAGAAACCGTGGGTTACGGACACAAGTAGGTAAGATCAATGGTTTGAAGAAAGTGCATTAAACACTGGCATGTTTGATGTTCCGGCATCAGAGTCGTAGCTAGCTTTT
This sequence comes from Lineus longissimus, assembly GCF_910592395.1. NCBI lineage: Eukaryota > Metazoa > Nemertea > Pilidiophora > Heteronemertea > Lineidae > Lineus > Lineus longissimus. The sequence continues at coordinate 2,947,038 of NC_088326.1, forward strand.
TGGTCTTGCGGGGGAGGGGGAGGGGGGGTGGGCGTGCAAAAGGCCTTGCGGGACGCGAGGCTAGAAAGTCTTTTGTTTGCAGACATAAAATACGGCCGCTCTAGTTATAACCCCCAATGGGTTAATGAACGTTCAATTTAAAATCGCAATCTGCATCGAAAGCACTCCCCAGACGGATCCATTTGCATGTCATTCTACCATTGATCTGGGCGCCTCTTCCGAGAAACTCTTATTAGCTAACTAGGCGTAAAAATAGTCATTAAAACAACATTTGCTATGGAATTGGATGGGATAGCGGAAAAAAACTCAGAAAATTTGACTTTGATTGCCTAACCATAACCACTGCCGTCAAAACGAGGCGCATAGTGCATTGTGCACTATGGTTCATTGTACCCAAAGTGTTTTAGAATGCACAGTTAAGTATAGGTCCGACAATGTCAATTTGTCTCTATCTCAAACCCATAGATGCAAATATTGCATCTATTACCAATAGTATATCCCAAAAACAAATACGGCAAAATACATCTCCAACAAGTGAAAACATAATGCTCTTTACTTGTGCTGCAAACCCTATGCGAAAACGAAATTATCGTAATTTTCGCTCTCCATGCATAATACGCCGTGTGTTTGTTTATAAACGGATAGATATGCACTACTCGAGTACGCCATGCAATGTGTTGAACAAAAACCGATATGGTGGATTATCAGTTTGGGACTAATTAATTTCGGTAGTTGACCTCGCTGTCAGTTCGAGCCTTTCCCTGTGAATAAATTATTAATTGCATATTTTGTACTAAGTACATTGTGTACGTGTTCATGTATTGGATTGGGCGCATTTCTATCATTGGTGCAGTCCGTTCAATTATTAAGGAATTGAGATCAAATTACTTTAATTGGGTCATTATTTATACTCATGAGAATTGATATTGCTCGTGAGAATCTTGTCGAACCACATCACGGTTTGAGAATTTTATATCAGAAAGTCTGTGGCCCTTCTCAACAAGTCTTCAGTGCCATCACGTGTATATCTGCCCTCGCGGGTTCGATCACCCTAAAAGGTGTTTTGTGGGGTTCGAATAGAATAGAATAAGGTTTATTGCTCAACTAAATTACATTGCGTAGAGCACAAAACTACCTATATACAATAGAAATACGAATATACATGCGAAGGTTTTTTAACATCAACAAAAGAATACGATGTTATGTAGATTTACTCTTATGATCCTTTGATACGGCTGTAGAACAATGGGGATTTAGGCCTAGGTGCGAGCGGGCTGTTAATAGACAATGGATCGTGTTTTGGGCAGGGCCTAAATGCATGCGAGGTTGGAGGGGCAAAATGACATCGTGGCGGTTAATGACCGCGAAGAGAGCGCCACAAATAGCTCTTCACTAATTATTGGCATGTCGTGTTCGATTTGGCGTAAAGAATGAGTGCTCAGTGGACCGCTTCAATAACTGCTGGCTGTGGATTCGCGCTCTGACATTCCCCATCAGATCTCAACTATTTCGCCTAGGTTTTAGCTTGATTTAGTCTATCAAGAAAATACCCCTACAATGATTAAAAAGCAATTAATAGCAATTCAATTATTACGACCATGTCCTGTTAAATTTTCCGGATAATTCGTCAATTGGACCAACAATTTATTGGCGTCTTCCACGGATGAAACCATCTTAAAGGCAATGTTCGAAAGATTAGAAAATTAGTATTTGAACTTGAATTTGACTGTTTACAATTGTCTTAAAAAATACTGAAAATAAATTTCATGCCATTGTGTATACTGGTATACTACAGCCGGGATGCCATAATTGCTGTATTTCAGCGTTTTTGCCCGTAATAACTATGTAACAGTAATGTTTATCTCTATTTATTGCCGACAAACAAAAGCAGAATCAATAAACGGAAAACGTCTTTAAGATAATGAAATTACTTGATACGAAGCCTCTGTTTACCCCAGTGATGTTTCAGTCTGCCTTAGGCTGATGCGGAATATCCCAATTTGTCGATTTCGGATTTGCTGCAAGCTTATTCTCAATCTTTATTCAATCACCTTGGGGGGAATACGTTGGCTTGAAAAAAACTAATTCAATCACTTGAAACTAATATTGATTTCTTCTCATTGATGCTTTGCTCTACCCCGATAGGCTGTGCATGGTGAATATCTCAAAAAATGTCGATTTCGGATTTTCCACAATTATTTCAGCTGGTTCTCAATTTTTATTCAATCATCTTGAGGATGCATTGGTTTGAAACAAACATTATCTAATCACTTGAGGCTAATCATGATTTTCCTTTTCAGTGGAGAACATGATACACATTGTGACCGAAATGCAAATAACTTCCTTCCAGTGTCTTTGCCAAATGTCAACCTGCAAATTAAGCTCCGTGGAGCTAACTTGTACTTACAAAAGTGGCCCAATCTTAGCGAGTATTGAAAGTTCAAACTTACAGGTACATGTACTTTAAGATAATACTTTAATACTTTGGTAAATCAGCGTGATTTTAGCTGACAGAATAAACTGGTTATTGCTTGGACATGGACTCTCTCGATGAAATTGGACAATGAAACGTATTGGCGGCTACCATCATCACTGTCAGCTTCGGTGCCTTAACAATCCATGGGTAAGTCGAATCATTTGACAGCCATAATACCTGTTGGTTCCCTCGTCTGGTACATTGTCTCCTCTCCGGGGAGGGTCTCATGCATTCCTTTCCTTGTCCATTGTCCCCTGTCCGTGGGTAGCTGCGTGTCCCCTGACATGACCCCGGTGGCCTTGTCCACCTAAACTCCGCACTATGCAGTGGTCGTTTCCCAGGTCAAAATCCATATAAGATTCTCATAAGATTCAGCGATTCTTGCTCAGTTTCGTGTACAAGTACATGTACATTCATTACAAGACTCTTGTTCTAGTTACTAAAAATCTTGAAGCGAATGTTGGCCAACATGAACACGTTGTAAATTTGCGTGTCTTGACATCAACTTGCGTCGTCCATTTCGTTCAAAGGGCAAATCACATGAAGTTGCCATGCGATTCCTCTATTTTCAGTTGTTTAAATGTCTTTTGCCTTTGAGACGATTATTCAAGTCAGAGAATATTGCTTGTCAGGGGGAGAAGATTGATGATTCAAGTTGGTAACTGGTCATTGTCCCGGCGACCCGGGCCGATAAAGATATTTTATCATGTCGTGGTCTAAGCCGAGACCCACATGCTCAGTATGAGTGATTGTCTCAATGTCGGCAATGTTGAAACTGGCTCGCTTTACAGATCCAGGGCTAAAATCGTTTCGTCGGATCCCGCTCAAAGTCCGCCAAAACCCTTGGGCCAAAGCAACTCCAGGTTCAGGCAGTTTTCGCAAATCTCGCAAAACGTCAACGCGAACGCCTGTCCCATTGTTCGAAATCGTGATCTGGAGTTCGAACCGTGGGGAATGCGTTCGAGTTGGCGTTTCGGGGGCTTTGCGAAAACTCCCTATTGACGAAGCTGAACGTGGACAACCGGCACAGTTTCCCGCCGTCATTGAATCAGACATCGTGATGTTTGGTGAGACCACCAATGCCACCAGTTTGCTGACAATTCCTCAAGTCTTGGGACTCGCGTAACATTATATGCTCATTTTTTTTGTCCTAAAAGTCAACTTAATCAGTCACAGCCAATTTATACGATTTCCTCCGAAGACGGAACCTAATTCAATCACATTCTGAGATATCATCTCAAAAGCGCTGAATCAGCACATTATCTCGCTGAGGTATCAATGCATCGTGAAGTCAGTCGTGAAATCGGGACGTCAAATCCGTTCGGCTTGACACCGACTGTCACGGATAACATCACCCTATAACATATACGCCAGTTCCCCGGAAACAACTGTCTGATTGGGCTCATATTTTTCTGGGGTGAATTGGGACGCAAGATGTAGTCGGTGCGCGCGATCGATCCGATTTCTACTGCTTATGTCGGTTCAAGGCCCGTTTGTTCAAAACAGGTCTTGCCACTAATGCTAGCGCGTTGCGTTTCTTTACCCTGATGATTTTCCCGTAAGAACCCCCATTTCGAAGCCTTTCTAGGGGTACTTGCTATCAAGATTGGCCTGATGACCCTTGCGGTTAGCCGTTCAGTGTATCTCGGGAATATTTCCTAGCTACTCAAGAAATAATTGAAGGTAAAATAATGTGCTGTGTCGCTTTTGTGAACGAGACAGTATCTCTATCACGTTCGTGATTAGTCCCTACAGCACTATTTTTGTTCCGATCGACTTTGTACGTGACTACTAGAAGGAGGGATTGTATATACACAAAGATATAGGCCTATGATAGACCCCCCTAGATATCAAGGGTTGTATGTCGGTCTCATGACCCCCCCCCCCCCCCCCCCGGCCTGGCCCGTCCGACTAAGTATCCTCCACCCCGATCCATACGATTCCTACGCCATCTCTGAAATGAATGTCTATAAATGACAGGCAGAAATCCAGAGCAACCAGTACAAAGCCATATTAGTTCTTTACTACACCGCAAGGTGACGCTAAAAATCTCCACCCAAACTCCACGCAGCGTAACATAAACGAGCAGACATGACCTCCTTTGAAATTCTATTAAACTTCGATTAACATCTCTGTCTGGAGATTGGCTCGCAAGGTCTCTCAGGAAGGCACTAATCTACTCAACCAGCCAAAGGATGAAGCAATTTTTCACTCCAAATGAATTATTTATCGGTTGTCATAGCAACAGATCTATATCGTCTGTAGCCGTGACTCGAGTGTTGGGATTTCTGTCACGTGATCTCTGTGCCGTCTGTCCAAGAATAAATGATGATTGCCTCTGAAGTAAACCTTCTCAAGTGTTCGGAGATAAGAAAAAACCTTGAATTAATGCTTTGGTGATACATGTATGTCCCGTCGCCCAGTTTCGTTAACGCCAGCGTTAGTGATAACGCTTATTTTAAACAACTGGACCTTGAATCCTCAATCAACATTAATGGTTAACACAGTTAGTGGTAATTGTCACTGGATGAGTTTTTGATCTCATATTGAACCAATCACGTTTGCAGAAATGAATAAAACGTCCAGGATGTTTGCTCCGCTAATAAAAATGTCCTATTCCAGATAAAAATTAGGCCAGAGATGAGAGTCAAATATATCATCTCTAGGCTGTTAATATCATGATGAATTCGTGATGAAAATGATACAATGTATGTTGTGTAAGCACGTGTGACCCACGGTTGACAAGAGCGTACAGTTTGTCGAAAGGGGCTGCGAGGATACCTGGGTGTAGCGTGGACTCTCCCCGCTGTGAGATATGAAGAACCAACGGAAGGTAGGCCCGGAAAAGTCTATTTCACTCCGAGGAGAAGGCTTACATTTTTCGATTTCTGTTTCTGCTTTGGTCTGTGCATGATTATCAAACACGAGGGCACGGTTCGTTGGATTGTTCTGGTTACTGGAAACATTAGGGAGTTTTTGCAAAGCCCCGGAAACGCCCACGCCAACACCAACACCCTCCCATAATTTAGCAGAAGTAGTTCTTGTGATGTACAGACCAACAGAATTTGACAAAACCCCGAATACTTTTGATCATTATCCTTCCGAAAACAACACAGCATCTTCCTCAGATAAGTCGATTTGACATGTTTGATGTAAGAGTGTATACTTTTATTTTCTATTTATTGTACATTTCTTCAGAATTGGCATTCAAAAAGCTTCGTCTTGGCCAAATTTCGGAGATGAGCACTTGAAAATGTTCTGCTGCGCCCATAAAAACTTAAAAAACTTCTTGCAAGAATCTGTCATCACAATCAATTACAATTTCCAGTACTTTATCTTGACTGGGAGTACTTATCGAACTGGCACTTCAATCTATCACAAACAGCGATCAGCTTTGCAAATCGTACTATAATTGCATGGTGGGACACAAATATTTATCATTGATATAAGCGATTTATTTTCATTGATATAGTCGACTTGGCACAATAAAGCAATTTGTCAGATTGCTTCTTGCATCTTAGAGGAATGCTCCCTGAGACAGCCGCCAGCACTTGTAATCTAAAAAAACCCAGATACGTGCGTCTCCTCCGAGATAAACTACAACACCGACCGGGATTTTCGGGATGGACACCCGTGTTTCAGCAGGAATCGGAAAAATTTGGGAGGGGTTAAGAATTATTTCTGAATTTATCGATTATTGGCTCAGGAGGCCAATTTTTTTAGCGTTTTACATGTCGTATTACTGCGGTTGGGTACCAAAAGTGACCCGTGATTATTCCTAGTAACACTGATCATGTGTTTACGACTGTTCTTACCTTTTCTCTTTACAGAGTTATGAGAATCCCGCATACCGTTCGGATGGTGCGAGACCCCGTATCGGCTATGCCCGGATTCCTCTGAGAGTGAAGATGGAGGGAGAAAGGCATCCCAGAACGGGTAAGGTCCGAAAACGGATTGAGTATTCCACATTGCCCCCTCCCCTAGTTTACAGTGCTCTTTCTCTACGCCCTCTCTTAATGACCGATAAGCAACTGCCACAGCAGACACAGCAGATATCGGACTGACGGTTAGTTCCCCGGCAAAACAAGGGATGACGTACGAGTCGACATCGACCCCGACGAATCCAATTTAATTTGCTGTTCTTTAAAGTTCTCACAGTTTGATTCAGGGAGTTCTCCTGCTCTTTGTCAGTTCTTCGGAAGTACTGTGGTATGGTTGCAGTGAATATTCAGATCGGCACTTGAATATGTTTACATCTTGAAATGTCAGCCTTGACACATTTGAAACTCATTTTTGTTTTCAGGTGGTAGAAACCCTCTCCGTGAGCGAAACGAAGGGGAATACCACCGCATCCGGGATGACTACAGGGACGACCCTCCTCCACGGCGGTCACCCCTTCCTCCGAGAAGGTCCCCACCACAGCCGCGTCGGTCACCACCTCCGCACAGGCGGGGGTCATCGCCGAGGCGGATGTCACCACCGAGACGAGGCTCGCCTCCTAGACGGGTGTCGCCGCCCAGGCGATCTCCGCCGCTTCCGAGACGTGGGCCATCCCCGCCACTGGGGCCAGGGCCAAGACGGTCGTCGCCACCAAGGTCACCACCCCGTAGACGGTCGCCACCAAGGTCGCCGCCAGGCCGTATGCGCCGGTCCCCACCTTCCAGACAGCGCTATGAGAGGGGCAGCGTGGATAGACTACATGACAGAGAAAGGGACCGCGGGAGGCCTAACTGGACTGGCTCGGTTGCGTCGTTGCCGGGGAGGCACTACGGAGATAGATGGGACCCGCCTCGAGATATCGAAATTGGGTCACCTGGTTCTGATCACCAGCGAGGAGGTTTCAGGGACAGGGACCGAGGTTCTCGTAGAAGCCACGATGGGGACAGAGACAGTTTTAGAGACAATAGGGGGCGCGGTGAGCGGCCTCGTGATCAGTATTCTAGACGGGAGGACTCAAGGGGATCACGTAGTAGGTCACGTGATCGCGACCCAGAGCGAGATTATGACTCTCGAGGACGCGAATATGACCCAAGGATTCGTGAAATGGAAAAGGGTCAAAATGAGTCTAAATTAGACAATAGGGGTCAAGAATTTCGCAACAGGGACCATGGTTCCAGACATGGAGTAGATGAAAAACGCGACATTAGAGGGCGCAACGAACCTATGGGACAAGAGAGTAGACCACATGACAGCCGTCCCCACGATAGTAAATATGACCATTCACCAAAGGGGACGGGATTACCAACTTCTAGGCACAACATAGACCATTCTCCCAGGGCGTTTCATGATCACACACCGAGGCGAAATTCATCAGAAAGTGTAGCGAGACCTCAGTTAATACCAGTAGGAAACTCTCCATGGCAGGGACCTACGCCCATTGGTACCCCGCTCAGACAGGCTCCTGGGATTCCACCGAGGCCCGGTGTAGATGTGAGGGGACCAATCGATCCAAGGCAATGTTCCGCTGGGAATTCTCCTAGATATGGTCCGGAACATAGCCCTGGTATTTCGGGCAATTCGCCTCATGTAGGACCCAGACATGGGCCTGGGCAGATACCCACCCCCGGGCAAGGTCAGCTCGGACCCGGATTAGGAAATGACCCGCGTTATTCACAGTCTGCCCAGAACATTCCAAACATGAGAAAAGATAGCCCCCTACCACCGACTCCCTCATCAATGCCAGCGCCCCCTATGGATCCCAACGCACCACCTCGCCCACAGCCTATAGAACAACAAGCTCAGGACGCAACCAAAGGTACAGACGACGTCAACAACGATCTAAACAAAGATACGGAATCTGAGGACAAGCTTAAAGCTAAAACTTTGCCCCCTAGACGCCGCAAACCTGACCCAAACGCCCCAAATATAGAATTAGTTAAACGAGCATTGAGATTATCCGCCAGAGCAGGTACTGCTACCTTGAAACGCAACTTAAATCAGTCTTCCGAGGAGAAAGAAAAAGCACAACAAAATCAACAAAACGTCGTCTTCTATCAGAATCGATTTGTAGTCATGAATCAGAAAGCAGACGATGAGCCAGATGGAGACACCGGAGCCGGAAACTTAGGTAGTCAAGGCAACCGAGCGCGCCGACCGCAGAGCCTCGTTACCGGTGCGAACCAGATGGTGCAAAACAAACCCGAGTCAGGGAACGCATTTGACGATTATATGCAGCCGGCGACGCCGCGCATTGCGGACGCGGTTCAGGGAAACGCCACAACAAAAATGGCTACTAATCGCAACATGGATATAGATGAAACATCGGTTACTATGGAACAGCAGGATGACCTGGAGAAAGATAGTCACCCGAAAGTGAAAACTAAAAAAAAGAAAAATCCCATTTTAGCGAAAATTGCGAGTGTTCTGCAGGACGACCGAGGCGGGAAGGGGTCTGTGGGTTTCAGTCCTGGCGAGGAAACTCACAGGGTACTAAAACGGGTTTTGAACATTATATTCGTCACAATTGGAATACTGCTTTTTATCGCTGTGGTCGTTGTTATCATATATACATCTATAGGTGAGTGAATTTTTACCCTTTTTATGTGCTATGTTTTGAATGGCGCTTTTTGAATTGTACATGCAATAATTATAGTCATATCGGATTATATTAGCTTAATTTGTAAAATAATAATTATATTAGCTTAGTTTGTAAAATAATGACGGACCATGTTCGCTATTGTGTAGCAATATCAAATTTAAAAGGCGAATAATCTATTATACATGTAAGTCTATCACAATTGGATCAATTTCACATATTGTTTACGTGTTGTGTTTGTGTTTTACGTGTAATTGCTAGCGTTTGTAGCCATCTAGTCTAGTATATGACATTAGCTTGATACTTGGTGATAGGTTTATGGCATGGTGTTTTGATACTTTATGTGGCGTTGGGACCTCGGTAATATCCGATCTCACCAATTACTGTAACCCCAAAACGTTTGCGCTTTTTTGTTTTGGCGATTCGCGGAAATTTCCTGAAAAAAAGTCTACCATATTTATTATGGTCACAATGGTGGATTACAAAGTTATTTCGGCTTTTCCAATCAAAATGTATTTTTTCGCGGTTTTCATTTTAGTGAATCGAGTTTATCAGCAACATTTGGGGATTTACAGTAATGTTTTGTCAACTGCATCATCCACTTAAATTGCATTGCAGTCACTTGCAAAAAATGAACACCTGTTATAACGACTATCGTTCTTTCGTTTAGTACAGAGCTACATTTGAAGAAAAAATCGTAACGAAAGAGACAAACTCGGCGAAAAATGATAAGTTCGGTTGTAGAAGTTGAGTTAATGCTGACGTTGTCTTATACGCCGATTCAGTTACTGGACCACGTAGTGAAACGGACTTGATTCGTTCCTTTGCTTTGTTGATTTAAGTGGATGTACTCTTTCCTCATGTTATTAGTAACTCAGTCATTTACTTCCACTTTCATGTCGATGTTAGGGCTAATATATTTTAAAGCTTTTCAGGTTGACGAGCTATACCCACGAAGCCCTTTAAGTAATGAAGACATCAGGGTCTTCATTATAACATTGAACGGGTCATACATGTTATGTAACTGTTACAATATGCAGTAATTGGAAGATAATTCATCTAAAATCGGAATAATAAGGGTCAGAAAATCTGCATCAATTTGGCAAAGTCATGCTGGTACATTTGATAGTAGCATAGTAGCATTCCTGACTTCTGATTCAGTATCACACGAAGGGTATTCAGAACCATATTAATCACCAGTGATGCGGGCGTAAGGACATACTTGCCAGATTTTACGCCTATTTATTATGGCGATTCGCGAAAATTAGTGAAAAAAATAAAATTTTCGCGATTTCCATTTCGGCAGTTAATGATTCTGACCTTATCATTGAGATTTTAGAAAAAAACAATTCTTTTCAAAAAGAAATATTTTTGCGAACCGATTCTATGATGGCCCATCAACGATTCTACGATGGAAATTATCCATCATAGATTCTGTGATAGAAATTCTCTATCATATCTTTTCCGGCATAAAATTTATGTTGGGCCATCATACAATCTCCATCATAATATCCATGATGGACCATCATAGACTTTCCGTGAACATTATCTAACCGAGGTCGGAAAAAACAACAGGTCTATGGCAAGTACGAGCCTTGAATGATATTGCAAATCGAATGCTCTGGTGGCTTTGCTGATTAAGCTCCCGATGCATATAAAATGTACACAACTTCACAGATAACAATTATGCCGAGTGGATGTTCGGTACCACATGCTATAACACAGGTGGATACCATAGGCCTACCGCTCTAGGCCTATGCATAATCATCATTAATACTAGTACATGGTAGATTTATCTAATTTATCGGATGTGCGCAGCTGTATTTTTATAATACATTCAAACAAATGTTTGTACACACATTGCAGAAAAGTAGTTTGATATCCGAGTCAGTTAATGGTAATGATGATTGGTTACCAGACAACATTACTCACAATGATGACAGCAAATAGGTGCATTAGACATTATCAACCTACTCCATTTGACATGTTGGGTGAATACACATGGACATGTATTGCATTTCGCTGGCATGTACTGGGCGGGGTCACGGCACTGCATGGGACATGGGCGCGGGAATCTGAAAACGCTCACACACATACAAGATTTGTTTTGGCGTGGCCAGCTGGCTTTGTAACAAATGTTAGGTGTGTCCTGTCGCATTTGTATATACAAAATGTTCCAGGACTTCTAAATCATATCATATCATAAGATAATTCAGGCCTAGCCCAATATCTAGCAGTCTACTGTCTTTGAACAAAGCCCGATCCCACTGAGACCGACATTCCCGTCGTCCCACAGACTTATCAAAGAGTCACCAGAGCGAATTCAACCGACTTGAAAGTCTGGCATTTCAATTGAATTAGACAAGATATCCATCTACAACCTGCTGAATAATGACTGAAACTGCAGACAGCTGTTCCCCCAGAGATTGTATAAATTCAAATGAAAACCACTGAATATTCATTATTTACCGTTGCCTGGAGACATGAGGAATGGGCCCAAGTGCATTTGATAAAATGAATATTGCAAAGAGTTTGCTGAACATAGAGTTATTGAAGAGGCAGCGTGAATTCATGCATGGCTAAGAGAAGAGGAAGGGGTGTTGAGATTTCTGTGGGAGTGAGAGTATAAGCCTACGCATGAGATAGATGGCTTCGTATGATCCAGCCCAAGGGCCCCAAAAACGAGCGATTTAAATCGCCCCTACATGCGATTGAAATCGCATGCCACGATAATCGCTCGTTTTCGGTGGTCATCGAATATCTGAGCGACAAGAATCAGTAGTTGCAGTGCGTTAAATCCCTCGTTCGTGCAGCCTTAATGGAACTGAATCGATATACTGATGGTATTACTATACTCTTTCAGTCGGATATTTCTTCGGATGGTCGTAACAGTGCGCTGTGCAATCAGATGGTAATGTGTAATCCGCTTCTTTGCATCTATAGGATCGAGAATATGTCTTGATAGGATACCAATGAATAAATCATGAAACACACTGGTAGCCGAATGGTAGTTCTAGGTAGAAATAGCAAACATAGATGCAACTGTTAGATCGGCAGACCAAAAAACCTGGGGATAGGTTATTCGCGAATTTGCGAAAATAATACCCCGCGATAATTTGGAGTACAGTAACTTACATTTCATTCCGATTTGAAATGCTTAGCTTTTTCATAAAAAACCCATCGTCTACCACGGCGAGTGAATGGCCGACGAAACAGTCCCTAGGGTTGGACGTTATACATGGATGCTGGCCAACGCAGCTGTAATAGTAATGGTTTTGTCTGCATACAAAACAGAACGAAAAAAAATCTGACTCCAACCGACTGACAATTGCTGATGGGAAAACAACAACTGCACCCATTAGCTAGAATGGATGTTGTCACTTCTTCACATCATGTAGGGTGGATGTGATGTCATTTTAGTGCCGAATTATGCAATTGCCTAATGACTCATTGTACGCACTCCACGTACATTAGCTGTTATGTACGGTGGCTGTATTGTCATAGGCCATTTTCCAGATACGCCGGTACCAGCTAGGGTCGGACCAACGAACCATCTTTACAATGGATCTTCACGATAAAGACGCCAGACAATGCCTCGAAATGTATTGTCTGGCGTCATTGACCGTGGTAAAGACGCCAGACAATGCCTCGAAAGGCATTGTCTAGCGTCATTGACCGTGAAGATCTATTGTAAAGATGGTTTGTTGGTCCGATCCTAGCTGGTACTGGCGTGTCTGGCAAAGGGCCTATTGTCTTCTCAGAACAATGAACAGGGGGAAATCACCGGATACCATCACCTCATGGCGATCATCACAACTGCGCTCATGAAAGCAACTGAACCTCGCGTAGGTGGTTAGGGTGGGTCTTGTCGGTTAAACACTAACACCAAATGTTTATACTGGGATATGACAAAGTTTCAGACGACTTCTACATGACCAAATTGGCGCATATCCAATCGCTTGGCACATTGGCAAATTGGCACATATCCGGGTGGGCGCGGCACAGCCGCGTCGCGTCTAAAATTAACAGTCTATCACATGCGGCGAGTATAATTAAATTGACTGATGTGTATTGTAGCCGATTTGTAACGAAATGTTGGAGAAAACCAATCATTTGCGGCATTCATCATGTGAAGCATGTATTTGTGTGACAGAAATCAACCAACACCCAACAAGGAGGAACAGTAGCCCTTTGAAAGGAGCCAATTTATCTTGTACACGCCCCCTGTTGTCAGAAATTGGTACCAAGTACTAGATAAGCTGCTGTAGTGTTGCTTCAACGTTCTTAGTCTTTTATAATAGCATTCCGCGAAGTTACTATTTATAGCTCACAAGGTCATTTGAATAAGATATTGATGACGTTTTAGTCACGTGACAGTCGGACATGGACACTTATTTCTACGCATTTGAGCTTATTTCAAAGTCAATTATCTTTGACCCTGCATTGTTTTTAGCATGAATGATACCATAGAGTCAGAGAGAGAAATATTCAGAACAATTATGTAGTATTTCTAACACTCGGACATGTGCCAGATTGAATCTAACTGCCCTAGTTAGAAAGACTGAATCCATTACGAAACCGCATGTTTGTCCGACATTGCCTGTAATTCAGCGATGGGGAAATAGAGGGCAGCAGCTGCAGTGACGTCATCTTTGCGGAATGCTATTCTTGCTAATATCGCATCACTATAAAAGCTATCGCTGATGCTTTACCATATGAAGTCGTATTCCAAAAAATGAAGCACTCGTAATATTTAGCTGCATGGTGACGGTATATCTCCGAGCATTACCCCGGGGAATGAAACTGCATAATTATTTCAGGGGATATTGCTGTCCTGGGGTAATTTAGGTAGTGGATGGCGATATCATGGTCATGATCTGATTATGAAATATTCCGCGAACACATCATGTTGACATGACTGCTGTTGCAGTACAGCGTGTCCCTAAAAATGTTTCTTATCACCCGGTACTGTAAACCGCCAAAGTTGTGCGGACGTTTGATTTCGCGGACTTCGCAAATAACCTCGTTTCGCGAAGAAAAAAAAATCGCGAAATATTTTTCAATTGGAAATAATTAAAATTTGTAATCCGCCAAAAAATTCGTCAGGGCAATTTTTTGAATTTTTTGATAATTTTCGCGAGTGGCAAAAATTTAGCGGCGTTAAACTTTTTAAATCGTGAAAAACTATTTTTTGGCGAATCTTAAAGGCCACAGTCGTTGGTTAAAAATTAAAAATTTGTAATTAGATTTGAAAATTTTAAATTGCGGAGCGTAAATACGCACTGGATATAAATTTCGACAATTTAGTTGTGTAGACAGACATACACATACTGTATGTACCGAGATGCAGCAAATTCGTATGCATAGCAACTGCATTACGGCGTTGTCTATGACGTCATTTTTATTTTTACACTATATGGCTTCTCATTTTTGATCACGTTGAGGCAAATACTGTATGATAACACTCCTGTTACAAAATTACCTGTTATGTCCGCGTGCCTTTGAAACGTGACATCCTTGCTGCTTCCGACGAAAGACATCGCATTAGGAAAGAATCACTTATGTCATATGTGTATCAGATGGACATTAAGTAGCGTGCAGTCTCAAATGACTGAGAAGAATTTCAAAGGAGCTTTTTGATTTAGATGGGCCAGTCTCTAAAAGTGCTTTGTGCCTCCTAAAACTAAAAAGGGGACTTCTATACATTAAGAGTGCTTCTATCCATCTAACTTATCTGATGCATTCAGAGCGAAGGGATTATCCGAATTAGCAAAAGAAATCTATGCGCGTGAAATGGGTAAGAGTACCTTCTCAAATTACTGAAACTTTATTGATTGATATCTCTTGAGATGCCTTACTAAAAAGAAGCAGTCACGAAAGAAACGGTGACTCTCAAAAAAACCTTACACCGGCACTCTTATATGGTGCAGTGCCGGCACTCTTATATGGTGCAGTGCCGGCACTCTTATATGGTGCAATGACGGCACTATTGTACGGTGTAGTGCCGGTACTATTGTACGGTGTAGTACTGGTACTATTGTACGGTGTAGTGCCGGTACTATTGTACGGTGTAGTACTGGTACTATTGTACGGTGTAGTGCCGGTACTATTGTACGGTGTAGTACTGGTACTATTGTACGGTGTAGTGCCGACACTCTTATATGGTGCAGTGCCGGCACGATTGTATGGTGTAGGGCCGGTACTATTGTATGGTGTAGTACCGGTACTATTGTACGGTGTAGTACTGGTACTATTGTACGGTGTAGTGCCGGTACTATTGTACGGTGTAGTACTGGTACTATTGTACGGTGTAGTGCCGGTACTATTGTACGGTGTAGTGCTGGTACTATTGTACGGTGTAGTGCCGACACTCTTATATGGTGCAGTGCCGGCACGATTGTATGGTGTAGGGCCGGTACTATTGTATGGTGTAGTACCGGTACTATTGTACGGTGTAGTGCCGACACTTTTGTATGGTACAGTGCCGGCACGATTGGATGGTGTAGTGCCGGCACTATTGGATGGTGTAGTGCCGGCACTATTGTACGATCAAAACAATTAAAAGGGCCGGAACAATCAAAACCGATCCCGATATGGCTTCGTAAGACATTCGCCTCGTGAGCGGAAGCCCTACGGGTAGGTCTTTCCGATGCGGCCGTTTGGTTAGCCGCCCGCTAGTTAAATATAGGGTACAAATTGCCTTTTCGCCAGTCGCTTGATGACATTAGAGATAACCCTGCTTAGTTTAGAGATTCTGTCAAGAGTTTTATGCTTTCTAATTGCATCGAATTCGACAGCTAAAAGCAGTGATAACCCTCTCGAGAACGTTACAGGAGCAGATCGACTACTTCCAATATCATGGAGTAGTTTGCACGCCACAAAAACAAGCCATTGCATACAAGTGCCTGGACGCGTTTCAGTTTCAAAAACCTCTTGACGGTTCATTTAGTGCGCATGGCGACCATTGATCAGAGCCAGATTTTGTTGTGACGGTGACAAATGCCTTTATTGCAATATTTGCTTGGCTGGTCCACAGGACTTTGATATTTCTAGACATGTATATACATCTGTGTATATTGTGGAAGTGCACAATACAATCAAAGTGGCGTAGTGATATGAAATAGATCCCTCAGAGAGCGTGACAAAATGGTTATTTCGATGAAAATGTTTGGAACCTCAATCGTCTTTAATCATAAAAACAGCATATTTCTGTGGGATCTGCGCGAAGATCTTCGCAAGTAGAGATTGAGAATTCCCCTGAGTTCTTGTCGCGAAACTTGTCAGTTCTAAATACGTGTTGCTTTGAACACCGACAAGAAGGCCAATGAGGATTGGCGTTGAGTCGGTATGGCAATAATAAAAAGTAGTACCAAGCGAATATAAAGCTTTCGTTGTACTGAGCAGCTTTCATTGAGAGCTATTAAGCAACTGTTGCTGAAATCAACTTCGTGAGAGCTTATATTGAAACAGTTCATGCTGCAAAGGGCACATATAAGCACCATACTACTTAGAAGTCATATAAAGCTTTTATCAAAGCGATGCTTAAGATGGGTACAAAGGGTGATTATCACTTCATTCTGTACAGATTGTAAGCTCCTTTTATTTGATATTGGTAAGTCCTCTTTCCTTGACGATATAACATATTGCAGGTTTAAAATCTCTTGTGTCATCGTCAGTAGTCACACGAAGGGAATTATCAACTCGTGCAGGATACAATCCTTCAAATCTCCTAATCTCCATCCTCATATCAAGGATGCCGTATCCAGCTTCAGTCTCTCGATTATGCCACCTCGTAAATATTTAATGTGCCACTAATGGCCTGCTTGCCGGCCGAATAACTTTTATAGTTAAGCACAGAGTAGTTTGGTCACGAGATTACCCTATACATTTGGCTAGTTCTCGATCGCGAGGTTGAACGGGTAACCTTTACAGCCAACAGAGTGGGAACCTTCTTCGAATGCGCCACCCCATCGTTTTCAATGATTAAGATACAAGAAGAGCAAAAACGAAGCAACCACCAAACAGACATCGGACACGTTATAGCTAGACAATACATTCAAGCACTTTTTTCTATTAATCTTTACCGCACGGTCATATTTCATTTTTCCTGTCTGACGCCCTTTTTCCGTTCGTCTTCCATCGTGGGCTGGAAAAATAATGCAGTTATACAAAAATGCAGTTGTACAAAATATCGTTGTGCAGTTATTATTCTTGGAACTTTGCTGAAACTTGTTATGTCTACACAACGGGAAAGCTGAAATTTATACCAGTAAGGATTTTAATACGCAATTGGAATTTTCGAATTCAATTCCGAATAATTCATTTTTTGAACGAACGACGTACATATGTAGACCTTTAATCAAGTTGAATCAATCATTTCCAATCTGGATTTATCGACTGGGTTGCAATAATATTCATGATGAATCGCCAATCATCATGTTATTGCCGGTCTCCCCACTGCTGCAAACCTTTGCCAATAACCGGTTTTGTGTGAGTAGCGGTATGCGCAGCATGCGATATTTCGATCAGAGCGCGAGCCTAGAGCCACGCCTGAGAGCTAGCTTCCCGGACATTTTATTACCACCAACTTTGTTCATGTAGATAGAACTTACATATCTTTATACAAGAAAATACAAGTGTACAAGGAAAGTGTGGTGTGTAAGGGAGTTTTCGCAGGTCCCCCGAACGGCCAACGTGAACGCCTATCTCGTTGATTGACCTCGTGATAGCGAAGTCGAACAACGGGATAGGCGTTCACTTGGACGTTTCGGGGTCTTCGCGAAAACTCCCTACTAAAAGAATACTCACATATATATTATAACAGAGTAAAAGAAACACTCAATTGATAATCACTTTTGTCGAGTTATTGCGATACCTAAAATTTATGTTACATCACGACAAAAGTTGTTAGTTATTGCGAAGCATGCTGTAGTTGCTCCAAACCGTTGCCCATGCCAACCTCATATTTTGTCAAACTTTGCTCAACAGAACCAACTTCTTTTCGGAGTTATATCTTTTTGAAATGATGAATCTCGAACCATAATGTTATTGCTGGCTATAACTACTTAAAAAACCTACTTGGTCCCTAGCCTAGTTTGTCAATTTTTCTGTGTCTCATGTTATAGGCAAGCAGACTTTCTCTCGGAGCCAAGAGCGGCGATGCCTAAAAGCTTTCATCCGGATATGTTGCAGCTGGAACTTGTTATTGCTAGCTATAACTACTTAAAAACCCCACTTTGGCCCCAAAAGCCTAAAATGTCAATTTTTCTGTGTCTCAAGTTGTAAGCAAGCAGTCTTCTGCTCGTAGCCAAGAGCCATGTCTAAAAGCTTGCATCCGGAGATGTATCGGTCATTTTGCTAAAGAATTCATAATGAATCTCCCACCATCTATTTGACACCGATGCTGTATCGAGGATTACTTTCACTCGTTCCTTGAATTGGTATTATAGGAAAAAACAGACTCACCGTGTTATGAGCTTACATGATTTTGACCTTAGCTTTTTCACGTGTCAACTTTTTCTGTGCCTCACAAGCCGTATAAGCAAGCGATCTTTCGCTCTATCAACCAACATGACAAAGAACCATGTATGAAAGCTTGCATCCGGTCTGCTGTATCGGTTTATTGCTCAGGCCAAGTGAATGATATTATCGAATTCTTGTCCACGCCCACTATTCTTTCTCAAAGTAAAATGTCTCCCATATTATGATATCAGACATAAATTCACTAACGTTTGACCACATGAGGCGTTCAGCACTTTTTCATTCAAAGTTTATTTCATTTCGTCATCTTCATTAGCTTTTGCGCGATAGGCATCTTCACTTTTTCGACAGTTCTGATCTTTAACTAGATCACGAGTTGTCGTTCGTCACAGATCATACCCATCCACCCATGTTTTTTTTCGTAAAGGTGGCGCATCATGGATATTTGCTGTCCTTTACGTGACGTAGGTAGCGGACCATCATCACCTGTGGCCTCAATACTAGTACAACCAGCGTCTTAGAATTAACAAATGTACGCAGACCACGTCATTTCTTTTGGCCTTAAGCAACGTCGTTGTCGAGTTCAGCCGATAGCGCCAATTGCATGAATAATCCATGAGAACATTGCTAGCATTGTTGTAGATAACGGGTTTTCCATAGACAAACTGACTCAGTTCTCTATTGTGATTCGTGTAATGGTCGTACCACTCATCGAAGGGGTAAAGGTGAATCTAACGATCATGGACTGCATGAGATTGCAAATTCATGCAGCTTTAACATGTATTCATGATGGTGAAAGATGCACGTTGGTTCTCAACGCAGCGGTGGCGTTGGGAACCAATTTGGTGAAAGGACAAAACAAATAGAGGTTTCTGTGCAGTTGTCTGTCGTAGGAGCCATTCCGTAAACACCATCACTACAAAAATGAAAACTCCGTATTGGGCCTGAGCCATATGATTGGATATTTCCAAGGGCTGTTTTAGATTCTCGATGAAGCTGTGCAGGCGTAGCTCGGGCCCTGTTTTATCAGTAGCCACAAATAGACCGGCCTGGCCCGCCCAAGGGGATCGGAGCCTTTTTGAATCGACTACAGCCACCAACTGATCTATCGTGGAGACCTACCCATGCTTAACCTAGTTGAACTGGCTGATCCATTTCTTTGTTTGTGTCATCATCGATATCTACTCAACAACGTGCCTCCCGCTAGGGAAATCAAGGCATAGGAAATTGGTCGTCGGAGGCACTCGGCAATTTCCGGAAATGACCTCGTGGCTGTCGAGAGCATTTGTTGATGACATGCTGCTTCTGAGTAATCTGCTTATAGAATCGAAAGTATAACTTATTCTCCTTGTTATTCTTCTGCGTTCGGAATTTTTTAAGATACCCGGTTAAAAATTCATGATAAATCCTTCAGCTCTTTGAGGCTTAAAATGGAAAGAAAAGATGCATATCTTCCAGTGTTGAACTGTCTAGACCGTCGTTATATGTAATTCAATTATACACTGTGTCAGTATTCTAAAGTCCCGACAACCATAATTTTCATTAACATTGAAATAAGGATATCTCATATCCAGTGATACCAGACGAATCACATTTTCCTCTTAAGGGGACTGGGTCCGGAGAGAGAGGAATGATATCATATCCGATCTATCCAGGGATGGTTGGGGGTATCAATCTCAATATCAGGGCATACTGTCAAGGGAAATTTTGGTAATGGAAAGCCAGTTTTGCCAAGCAGTAATTGGAAGGAAAGATTGGCTCATTACATTTGTCGTCGTGGTGGACTCTGTCGTTCTGGCGGTTAAATATGGAGGTACACACATACAAAGCAGAACTTAAATGATGGGGGTGGGGTGGGGTGGGGGGGGGGGGGGGGGGGTATAATGAAATTGGAGGCTCTCAAAACATATTCGAACGCTGATAATTTATAAATAAACCTGAACTTTCAATATACTTCAAAATATTGACAATCCGATTCCACCAAGGAATTGAAGCATATGTGTAGGCCTATGCAAACATAACGAGCAAAATGATTGAAATTCCTGGCACATTGTAAAAATCAATTTGATGAACAGCCTGCGGGGATTAAGCACTACATATGTTGATGTTTGGGATGTAGGCCTTTTATAGATGACAGGCTTTGTTATGTTAACCCTTTTGGGTAGTCAATCATCAACTGACATTACGTCATTTTGTCCCTTATCCTCGCAGGCACAATACACGGTCCATTGTCTTTGAACAACGCCCGCTCGCACCTTGGCCTAAATTCGCATTGTCCTTTATGTTTTATCAAAGGGTTCAGGGCAAATCTTGATTCCATCCGGCCTAATCCGGCAAGGGTAAATAATGGTAATTGGAATGCGTTGAATTCAATTTCGCACACGACATGTTGTTGTTTACACTTTTACCACCCACGAAATCTGAACCTCGCACATCATAATACATTCATACGGTAGACCCAGGTTTTTGTGGGCGTGAACCGCCGCGCTAACGAGCTGTTTTTGTCGCTGTAACTTGCAACGGGGCAATGACAATAACAACTGAACAAAATATTGTTCGTCAGCGCGGCTCTGAAAGAAAATCTACAATGCGAAGCGATGTCGTAAAACCAATAGACGTTGTACGATCACACACCTGATTACACTCATCCATAATGCAAATGTTGCTAGGGAAGTATTGATGTGTTATAAGAAAATGCTTTATCTAATTCTGATGGTGCATCGTACGATCGTACGAACCAAAGGTGCATCTGAGGTCGATGCCATTAATAAACAAGAGGTACATGCCATACGGTTATGAATTGCATCGCTGAACTAACGCTCCGCAATTTTCAATAATCATCATCGACCGCCCCGTTTCAGAAATGGCCCAAGGCAGATGTATGTAACAGCAAACTATTAGCTTTTCGTCTTTGTAATCATCACTTCAAAGTTGACGGTGTAAAAACATGGTTCCTATCAATCAATTATCCTTGTTTTATCATGTTATTATTATCATTTGGTAGGTTTAGAAACTGGTCGCGGTACGTTGTTAACCCTTTTGTTCGGTTGTTTTTGGTCTTGCATTATTTAGCACGTTTACGATAGCCTCGCCATATTGAATATGGAGTCAGATTATTTTTATATGCCTTGACTTTTTGTTACTGCGGTAGTGGGGGAGAGTATTTCTCCCAGTTTATGCATGGTGTGGCTATGGAATGTCGTCAAGGCCAGCTCCTTTTGTTGACCTTGTTTGTCTGTTCCTTTTAGGGTATAGAAATAAATATTACCGCTGTACGGTTTCCAGACCTGTCAACGTGATGACAATTATCTACGGGGGTCCATCAGTGTACAGAACAGTATTGTTGAAATCTATATTCTATTTCAAAGGTCAAGGCATAGGCTTTTAAGAAAAGAGAATACCTGTTTTTGCAATGAATAGCTTGTCATCCTTCGCATAGGCCGTGTTCCCAGGACTTGCAACCCGTTTCTTCTAAGTGCCTAGCGATTCCTTGACGTCACGATAAACCTAGCCTATAGTAACATTGTTCTAAAAAAGTGCCTAGATGGTGTACAGATCGTTTAGGTTTCAATTTGTCATCTGCCATCTCTAAGTAGTTTTTGTCTTTGGACAAAGCTCCTTACATCTTTTGGCGTGTTTTGCGCGAGGCAAACATACCGATATATGACTGAAGCTGCAAAATGGAAAGGTTTTTACTTCCCTATATTCATTCCGAGACTATAGCCGTAAACGTGTTGCATGACCAATCAGACGCGCCAGAGCTAATTTCTTCTGCACAGGCTTTGGAAAGGAACCAATAAAAATGGAGTATTTCGTAAAAAAGCTGTGTACATGTATTTTAGAAGAAAGTTAAGAGATCCATGCGAAGATCTTCATCTCCACAAAAAAAACTTTAAAATTTTAAAATTAAAAGAGTTGAAAATTTGAAAATTTAACTTTGATTAGAAATTTTCAAGTGTCTAAATTTCTGATCGAATATAAGTTTCAACAAGGCCGTAGTGTAGACTGGTAAACGAATACTATTAGTATAAATGCCAAGTGTCAGTGAATCTACGAGAATGATACCTGCACAACTTCAAGGTTTATTTCCTTTTACCTGAGGTACAATGAACTACAATGAACAAGACTGACGTATTCCTTTAAGTGATTTTATGTGCTTTTACGTGGGCTCAAAAATCTAAGTAGCTAACAAAATAAAAAAGGAAAAAATAAAGTCTAAATACATTTAAGAATGACAGTCAGTGAAAGATGTACTTTAAAAATTGCTAGAAGTTAGGTATTTGGCCGATGTGATGTTTGTATCAAATTGAATAAGGATGCGGTATCGTGTACATGTAGCTTGCGTAACCATGGTTAACTTAGATATAAATTTGAATTCATTTCTATGGCTATGATAAATGAAAATAAAGTAAAAATTGTAAACTTCATTTTTCAGTCCCAAAACGATTGATGGGATAGTAGAACATTAGGTTTGTACACTGTAAAACTCTGTTTTGATAAAGGTTTTGGCTTCCATTGTTATTTTTTACCATGCCGAATGCCCGGCGCTGATGACACCGGATGGCAAGGTTAAAGATACATATAAATCATGTTAAGAATTTTTTTTAATTTTTTTTTTATTTAATTATGCCAGGGACTTCTTTTAATTAGTGGTGAGGTCTGAGTTATTTATAATTATGATAGAGGCTTACCTAAATATGACGAGTCTTTAAAAAGTTTAAAAGCACGTTAAAAATTTTTAACAATTATTTTCCTTGATTTGAGAGTAATGGTTAACATTCATTTACAAATTATGACACAGGGTTAATTGTGCTAATGGAAAGGAAATGAACGAGTGGTCCGTTTGGCTGCTTGTCTATTTGCTTTTTAATGAAAAATCGACGCCGGCCGGTCTATACCAGATACATGTATCACCGTGGAGATCTTGCTCCACTGGTAGCAGGGTATATCGACCAACACCAACATTCATGACTATTGTAATGGTGAGGGTAATTCTTTGACCTATCGATTTTTTAGCATGGGGATGCCCCGTTAATCGGCTTTCTGATAAAGTATCGTCGCCGGTTTTCCAAGTATCACCGTCGTGGTGATCTTGGTTCACTAGTATAATGACTACATCAACAGTCATTATCATTGTAATGGTCGATCAACCGTTGACTTGGTCATCGGAAAGCGGGATGAGGACGTGAGTATCTCTGATTATGCAGTATCTTACGAGAAGGATTCGCCGCCCAACTCATGAGATCATCTGCTGGTGTAATGGACTCAATTGCTCGTGAATGCAGAACAGAATTAGGCCCTGCCCTGTGATTAGCTGTGATTCTTTAAGAATGATGAAAGGTATCCGATTGGTTCTTTAAAACTTGAAACTCGAAACTTGAAGTTAAAACATGAACCTCGAAGTGGAATGAGCCAGTTTATCGGTTTTTGATAAAGACTCGGCGCCGGTTGTCTGGGTATCGCCGTTGGATTGTGGGTCATTATAGGGACAGTTCATCAACATCAACATCCATACCCATTGTAGATAAATGGTTTGGTTGTTTCTTAGGCATGGTCATCGATTTAAGGTCACTCGGATGGGGGGGGGGGGGGGGGCGTGAGTATCTCTGACCATGTTAAATGGTTATACAGTTTTGCCGACATGCCCCATCGACCTTTTTTTATAAAGAACCTCCGCCGGTCTTCCATTTGGTATCGCAACTGCACTGGCCATCACTAAACTTCTCACCAGAGCAGCCTCCTAGAATTCATGGATTATTCATGTCACTCGTATACATGGCTGTCCTTCATTCGCCTTTCATGCTCTCGAAACGACCTCTGTACGATTTATCTTATTCGCCTGCCGTAAGCCGACACACAAAGAGATGTTCAGGGCAGGAATAGTAATAGCGAATCTTGCTACTAGCGTATTCTGGAAATAGACAACCCCGTCAATCTTCTAGAGTAAGGCAAGCGAAGTCAGCGAAAAAATCTAACTGAATGTAAACCTGCAACAGGCAAAATCTTCTTTATATCCATCCAATGGATATATAATTTCCAATCGACATGAAGATTTGGATCCATTTGAATAAGGATATGAAATTAGCCAAACAATCATTGGATATAAGGTGGACTTTAATGGATTATGGTTTCCTTATGTCAGATGGATATTCCAGGACATGGCCGATAGTTCCCTCCATGAAATTTGCAAAACTTTCATTGTGTATCAGACAATTGGCCTTGCACTAGAGCTTTAAATTTGCAGATGATGTTTTTCTGACGCATGCTGTGATGTGCAGGTCGAAATCGGCATGAAGCAGTTTTCTACAAATTTAGCAGGACTGTCTGTCAAATCATTTCTTCCGGCTGAATTTACTAGACCTCGTCCTAGTGTGGCCTATAGTTTAAATAAGTTATATTTTATGTTCGGTTGATTTCCTTGTTTCATTCTAATTTTATTAATATTTATTTATTTATTTCTCCTTTTTATTTCGCTTACAAAGCTAAATTATGAGCCAAAGGAAATTCCGTCGACAAAACTGAGATCGAGGCTTTTACCTTGACCTTGAAAAGTGGTGGTAAGTTTACCGTGACGGTGGTTACTCGGTTGTCATATCTTGTGGTGTTGTAGCCTTCCCACTAGTAATGTTATCAAGTACCGCACTATAATATAAGTTGGTCAAATTGACCAACTCATGTTGATCCATGTGTCGTTGCTAACTAGGAAACTGGTCAATCGGAATTGGTCAACCAACCAACCCACGTGTTATACATCAAGTGTTACAGTTTGAAAGCCTACTGTTGGTCAAGTTGAGCAACGTTCCTTGACCTACATGTACGTCGGTCATTTTTCATCTTTGGTCAACCTACCATCTGGATTTGAAAGATTCGAGAAACTGTTGAACCAATTTTCAGTGTGGTTGTGGTACTGTTCCATGTAATGTCCTCGTGATCAGTTCATTTGTACACCGAACAAAGTTACACGTTGTTCACTACGTCAGCAGTTTCAATCTGTGATTGTCACTATATTGTGATTGATATTGTCAAAGATTTATTAATATGATGAGAACCACGGAGTCCTCCGTTGAAGAAGATTGAGGAAAACACGTATTTTTACAATCGCGTTTTTTACGCTATCACACAATACATAGGGGCCTACTCATGCACTGCACTGCATGCATTTTATGATAACGCCCAGTGTCACGTCACGTAACACTACTTTCAGTGCATTAGCTGCATTCAATCACGGTATCCAGTCCGCCTTGAAAGTCTTCGATGATGGATGTAGTCATCCTCAAGAAATGCAGAATGGGTTGATTGGATTACGTGGTCCATATGATCGAACGCTCGGTCGAGGGTCACGCTGATGCGATAAGATAAACATCGATGTTAAAATTTGTTGCGGAATTTGTTGCATTTTACGGGCTTTAAAGAATTTTACAGGCTTATTCTTTCTTACAAATATTTCACACGCGGTATTCTGGGTGTGGAAGTGACTCTTCGCGAAGTGAATGGGGAAATCGAGTCGGAAAGCGCTCGCTCAGAACCGCCTGAACACATGGTACACGTCCTTATAACAATAAAGATGGTCTAATAAACTTAATCATGCCCAATTAGAGACAATATGCGGATGAAGTGATGCGAGTGGGCGATTGGTAAATTCACTTTACAGATTGGCAGATAGATTAAACTTAACGACAACTGTCACGCGATTTTGGTGGAAGTAAGTATCCATCAAGTTGCTTCGAAATGCATGAGAATGTATTCCGCTCACTCGTTTTTTCACCACATGATATCAATAATCCAACTGTGGTCCTAACCATCACATCATCAACATTTCCGCCTCTATCTTATTAATTATCAACCCTCCTGCCTCAGTCCTAACCATAAAATCATCAACATTTTCACCCCTATACACAAATGCAGTTATCAAATTATCAACCCTCCTGCCACTGTCGTAGCCATCAGCCGATTGTTTACATCCGGCGATAACCATGTCACAAGGCGGTCGTCGAGGCTAAAATCTTCTCCCAACTGCTCACACATAGCCTGTATTATGTGTTCGTTGCTTGGTCGATAGTCCCCCTGGGACCAGCAGCCTTTCTAGCCAATTGCATCGCAAGCAAGATTATCGATTGGCAAGCATTCGGCTAACATGGGAATGCTTCCCTTTGTCCATTCTTCAACAAATTTCTCCTTCTTATGATTAGATATATTGCCTCTCGTACTACGGCAAACTGCCAATCTTCGCGTGGTCCGATTTTTTGGCCAATGTTTTTATTGGAAAAAGTTTCCTCCGCAAAAATCTAAATCGTAAAAATGTAAAGCTTTTTAGAAATTTTCTCGACTCTCGAAAATAACTAGACTCGAATATATATCGAGGCACCCAATAGAATTGTTAAGATCCAGTTATGTCAATTGTCAAGTATGATTACGGAAGTGTACAGATGACCGTGGTATTAAGATACATCCAGATAAAGCTTCCCCTTGGGTCAGAGTGGCGGTATTCGGCGTGTTTATATTACTGATCCTGTTGGAGAAGTTATCAGTCATAAAAAATGTTGTTGGAATACCAACTGTGAAGAATTGGTCTGTCCTGCTGGTCTAAATTAGATATGTGCCTAAAGAGATTTGAGAGATTGCTTTAGGGAGAACATCTCGGGGTTTTTCGCCCAACACAAATATGCACCCCGTAGACGTTTTCGGTAAAATTTAAAAAAAAAAAATTAGTTTTTGAGATTCTTAACATCTCTAAAGGTTTTTCACTTTTGCTGAAAAACTTCCAATGGGTGCACATTTATGCTAAAAGCCAAAAAACTTTATTTCTATGAGTGCCTGGCCTGCCCTTGGCCGGGCAGCCACACTTTCAGCTCCCACCATACCCAGCAATGCCAGATATCCTGACTACATTATTTTTTTATTGGACTTGTGGTTGATTTACGAGTACGCCAGCCGTGCCTTGGTAAAGCTTTTAGTGACGGCACGAACACGAGTCTCGTTATATTGCCTGTTATTGCACGGATTACGTTGTCAATGGTTTCAACGCAATGATCCATTTTGCTGGGTTGGACGCTTTCCGAGCCCTTTATGATTTATTATGCTTTAAGCCGTAGCATAAGTGATACTTTGCATGAATAACTACGGCAGTCTGGCAGCAGTCGTACCAAGGGCAAACAAGCCATAACAAACTGAGATACAAGATTAGCGGGTGTCGGCAACGCCTTAGGGAACGTCCGGGGAAGACGAAGGCCAGTTTTGCGATCCTGACTACATGCAGAGAGTATGGCGGGGCTCATATCCATAGGCATAGGCAAGGGAGAGCAGTGGTGTCAAAAATCCTCATTGGGTATTTGACAGGTTTATCCACTCCCATCCTTATGTGAGAAACTTTCTAAGATTTTACAATATTTCAATTGTACACGATTCATGTACATGTACATGACTGTATACATCATCACCGGAGCAACAGGTTATCACTGTCAGCACTGTTGGATGTGTCCAGTCCGTTGCCAATGGCTGGTAATTGTGTTACTCATAGTATATTACCAGTTCTATGTTCTGCAGTGTGGATGTATCGTCTCGGGGGACACTGGTTCCCAGCCAATGAATCATTTAGATAGCGCAGAACAACTGCCGCATTATGCCTGCAGTATCAGTTTTTTCAAGGGACAAGTTGGTGCAGGATTGAGGATTTTGTTGGATTGAAGTGTCGCTGGTCGCCACCATGCGCTCTCACATGTACTGTCACACTGGGTGATATGAATAAAGACTAGCAAATGCTTTTGCTCCGGTTTTGTACAGGAAGGCCTAGTGTAAATGTACATGGAGATTTAGATAAAAGCATTTGCTAGTCTTTATTCACATCACCCATTGTGTTGACCGCTGATAAATGACGATGACTTGTTCTATTACCAAATGCACTGCATGATGCATGCACCGATATTGACACAAAACGTTTGCTTCTAAATATTACAGTCTCACAACTCATGGCCAAGATGGCCGCTATGTTGATGACCAGCCTGTTCCATGCACTGATGCGTGGCCCGATATTGATACGACCGTTGCGTGCTTCAACGAACATAAATCTGTTGACGATGATGGCGGCCATGTTTTACAAAATGGCCGTCATTTCTAAAAACATACCTAGGGCAGTGATGCATGGCGACTATTCGACCATTGCGTGCTCGGCCGAACATAAAACAGCTGGTGAAGATGATGGATGGCCCAATCCGCCAGCTTATTACTTCATGATATGAACGCTGCGTGAGCAAACTCATTTTATGCAGGATCAACAATACGAAATTCCATATCGCGCTAGGTTGATGGGTTGATTGGCTACTTCTGAAAAAATCTGGAAAACTGGAATTAGCTTCACTAGTGTTCGTTTATATTACAACAAATGTTGAAGTTGGGATGGTAGGCCCGTAGTCGCCTCCGAAACAAGATCTCAGAAAATCCTATCTGCTGCTCTTTGCTGAAAGGATAATTTTAGTACGCCAGTTGCCTCCTAGGTGGCAGGACTGAAGGAAGCTGGTCCGGCCACCTACGAGTCAATAGATGAACTAAAATTTACTGCTCTTATAGCATTGGACATTCTCATCAATAAAGTCAGTATAGCCGGTTAATATGCAATTTTTTTTTATGGGAACTTTTATAATGTAATGTGATCACCAATTGCATGCTGATAAGGGCATGAATACTTTGTCATCGAAAACTTTTGGCGAATGCCAGTTATTTGAATTCGGCCCGCGACCTACTACAGGCTGATTGAAACTCATCACTATTTTCCTATAAAGGGAACCTTACTTTCTCGAGCACTAAACAATTTCTTCTAAATTTCAGGTTACTTCGGTTTAATATAGCTCAAAAGATTGTAGAAAGTGAGCCCGACTTTAGTACTTTACACAATACATACTTTTCTATTTAACCCCGGCATGTTCTACGATTGAAGACTAATTTTGATTTTTATACATTAACAAAATTATCAGAACTTTTATCTTTAACATTTGAAACTTAGGCACATAAAGACATCTGCATTTGGTTTTAGAAAGAGACCAAGTTAACGCTTTCATATTTAAGTCATACCCAGTTCTATTGAGTTTTCATCAATTTCTATTTAAATACTACCAAAGTACTCTCTTGAATTTCATCTTCTATGTTTTTCATAGTTTGAACACATTTGTAGTTTTTCAAAGCTTCAGTAAGTTTGCTCGTCTGATTTGCAATATATCCATCATTAATTCATTTATTTTGTTCTAGAATTAACCGTTTTTGTTCTTTTAATCAAAACAGCGTAGTAGAAAATGAAAAAACTAGGTAGTCATAGTATTTATTGTATATCTATCTACACAATGGCACTGTCGAAATTCATATTCAATACGCATTCACGCAATTGAAAATTTTCAAACATGTACATTTTTATGTACATATTCAAAAGCATGCAAGCTATTTCAAACATTTTTCAAAAATTTTCAAACATGTACATTTTCATGTAGATACATTTTCATGTACATATTCAAAAGCATGCCAGCTATTTCAACTGTCACGGCTGTGGATGTGACACATGAATGTGTTTTAAAAGAACAGCTGATTTGAAGGACTAATCATGACATTTTTGAGGGCATTATAACCATTTTCATCAGGGGCCTACTATCACTAAAATAATCAACATCTAGCTTTCTTTCAGGCATTTTAGACACAGCTGTCATAAATTGTGATGACTTTGAATATCAACGCACCCGTCGGCAGAAGTTTGAACTAAATTATCTGGTTACCCACGCGCATGATCACGAGTTCTTACTCGTCGTGCGCATGCGTAACCAGATACAAACCAGCTTCTGCCGTCTCATTCAAAATCACTGAAAGAGTATTTGTGAAATACATACTCCGGCGTTGAAACTGTTTTCAGTGGATTTTCCTAAATGTTTTTTTCTACATACATGTATATATTTCGCACTATGTGAAAATAGCAAGAAAACAGTTCTCGTTTGTGTCTCCAAATCATCATGTTTTTTCATAATTTTTTCTCTCCGAAAATATTTCTATCATACTGTAGTTTTCTTTTTAAGATGAGCTTCTGAATCCGGTAGGCCCCGTTAACGCCACCACGCCTACCAGTACTCCTTGAAGGCGGATAAGTCCATTTGAATACGATTAAGACAGGATCCTATTTCCTAAAATTTCAAGATGTGAGGTCATAGTTTTGTTTACATCTCTATGTGTGCTACGAAACTTAGCATTCTGGTGCAAGGCTCAACCGCAGCGCAACACAGTGTAGAAATGTTACACTTTTATGACGATTTTACTTTCGTAATGAAACGTGCACGTGTCTGCGACGTACAAAGGGATGCGCAGATAGCTCTCGGCGCTGGGCGGAAGCACTATTGCATCATCCAGCCACTGCGCATGCGTCTTTTACAGCAACCAAGGGATCGAAGTGATGATGTGCAAACGATCTTTTCTGTCTTGATACCAAATTGGTGAAGACAAAAATGACAAATATTGACACAGCTAGCTACATGTAGAACAAATGAGTAATAAAACAATGTGCATGTATTGCATCACACGACACAAATAAATCATGGACGTACACTCCAAACTTCCTTCACTGATAAATACGCGAACCAGGGACACGACATGATTTTTTCTGGATCGAGATTTAGCCGGAAGTTTGATTGTCACAAAATGTTATATTTCTACACAGTGTGGCGCTGCGGTGTAGTCTTGCGCAAAAATGACAAGTTCCGTATTGAGACTGTACAAACAAGGAATGCTATGAAGCAAGCACTTGCTCTCTGAATCGAAGAGATTGAAGAAGAGATTGCTATGGCCAAAATGGCATTTATTTCAAAAACCAAGCGTTGAGATGTAAGAAAAATGTAGGTCTTATTATGCTTTCAACCTGAATGAATATGAATCACTGAATACGTAACTAACTTTGAAAACGAACCATTTTTCAGCTTTTAACGGATTGTGTACAAAAAAACCACATTGTATAATTTCAGAAATCGTCAGTCATTCAGCAGACCCCTTCCCCGCCCCCTTCGAATTTTTATACAGAGTCTACAATTTAAGATTTTGGGATGTTGGTGTGTGTGATATGTACAATCGTAGTATACATTGATCATGCCCAGCTGTAGACACAGTCTGTGTCTGCACGTTGGTGATGAAGGTTCTGGGAGGAATCTATTCCATCTGGAGTCGTCATCACAAATAGTACAATCATTCTTCTGCGAAAGCCTTAAAAATTTCAAATTTCGAAGATCAAACTGTCTCCCTCCCCGCCAAATTCATATCTTTTCTGAAATTATACAGTTCTTTTTTTGCCACGATCCATATAAATCTTGTAACATACAACAACTGGTGCTGGGTTGTGCTTCTTTTGGTGTTGGTGTTGGCTCAATCGAAAGCTTGACGTAGATGGCTAAATATAATCAAAAAAATGTTTGATGCATTTGTCTTTATTTGTATTCTAAATGTCATTTTATGTTTATACAGTCAAGGATCAACCAGGCTCATCATCTGCAGCACCAAACACAACTTCAGGTAGATTTCGCTTTGTTTGTATTTGTCTGAGCATGCGCTAATGACGTCATTTCCTTCATGTGACTTATGGTAAAAATACGTTGAAATTTGGAGGAATATGATATTTCACAGTATTTAAACGACAAAAAATATGAGTAATTGTGCCCCCCTGATACCAGGAAAACCACCTACTTAACGAAAAGGAACTATCATGTATGCACATTGCCTGCATATTGCATACACGTATGTACATACATTATAGTTCCTCTTCTGGTTAGTAGGTGGCGATCATCAGCACATAAAGGAAATGACCCTCAGTGATCGATACCCCTCTGAGGAGGATAAGTATTGGTCCAACTATCCTCTCTGTCATCTGATTAAAAGCACCCCACTATAATATCTCTGAAACCCTTATACTCGTACATGACTGTATTTGACTCCCTGGTCGACACTGTTTCTCCAGGAGCCAAAGAGCAACGGACTCCTGTGTCCCGAACTCGATTTTCAACATTTCCCCAAGAGTATATCTTCGAAGACTACCTCCCTTCCTCTGATAGACTGCGACCCCCCCCCCCCCCCCCTATCATACTCTTGTGATAATGTTGAAAATGCTGAACCACTCCTTAATTCATATCATATGTGATGCATGCCCTATAAATTGCACAACACTACATACGTTGATGTATTAAAGACGATATATTGTAAATATTATATGGAAATTAATTTCTGTGCAAATACACCATTTTAACCAGAACCACAGCCTATTCTGGTGTTCCTTTTTAACCGTATGAAACAATATGATGTTGCTGTCACTAACAATACTTGTTGCATGCATTGAAAGGGACTTTTGATTCTGACATAAACTTACTCATAACTGAAATGCACAAGTCTAGAAGGAGTAGTCGAAACAAATGGAAAAACGTTGAATTTCAAGGTTAGTCTGTGTTTTCTGCTCGTAAAGTTTCAATATGATGAGGCAGTTTTGGACTTTTAGAATGAAAAAGTGAATGTCAGTTCGAATGAAATCTTCGATAATGTAACCATTATGTAATTTGTCTTTATTTTTGCTACGAACCCCGACTGAATGAATTTGATATTTCTTGTTTATCAGCTCCTGTACAGAAACGTTCAGTGATGGAACTGGTTCTATAGCTCAGTAAGTACACATGGATCGATGACGCTAAAGGCTTGTTTACACATTTTGCAAATGGCTGCTGCAGAAAGTGATGACGTAGTTTTCATGTTTTTAGAGTGTAGGAGAGAAGCGAGCTACGAAACAGCAGTTTGCGTAGAAAAATGAAAAAAACAGCAATTTTTACAAATCTGTATTTGTGTCGTTGTTTTATTTGCATCAGTCTGTGGTGGGTATAAATCAAACAGCAGAATGTAGGCCTGCGCAATGTCCTTAAAAGGCAGTTGGGCTCAAACTTCTCTTTCAAAATAGCTGATGTCACGAAAGAGCATTTTTGATGCATTCGCTTGCTTGAAAATATGTCCGAGCAAACTTCCATGCTCAAGAAATGGCACCATTTTGCCTGATTATCGTGACGTCATCACTTGCTGCGATCGTAGACTAACCTTTCCCTTTCTCCTCTAGGTTCTTGCTATCGCTGCGCCTCCTGGTGTCGGAATCTGCCTACACAGCATGATGAAACCCCTTATTTGGTGGTGTCGGTTAGAACGGGTTGGGGTATTCCTTTGAGGGAGAATAATAGATGTCTAAAATGTCGATCTTCTATCAAAATATGTTCACAATTTTATATTTATTTGAACTCATTTTCGGCGAAACAATTTCGCTAAACAAATTCTTGCAAAACATCGATCTTCACTGTGTCATCAAACAGTTTCTAGGATGTTTGTTATACATCTTCTATTAATTAGCAAAATTGCCTTTTCGGAACTCTATAAAGACACGTGACTCAACAAATCAATCCCTTTTACTAATGCTACATGTACCTCAGGAACCAAAATTCGCCACTTTCTTAACACAGGAGTAATTTCCAATCAGGTATTGGCCAATCAGAAGGCAGCTACCATGCTTGATCGGCGCTGTTCAGACCGGCCATGAAGAGTATGTGTGTCCTCTGATTGGCCAATACCTGTCACGTGTCAGGAAGCTTCAGATCATTCCTGCTTGAGGAAAGGGGTGCATATGGCTGTCGTATATGATCATTTTTCTCTCAGGGTTGGGTCAGTCTGGTGCATGATGAAGGAAACCACACCTTCAATCCTTTCCGTATTTTTTTCCTTTTCGCCACCACCTGCAAAGTGTGCCTGCCTGTACCATGCATGGGCTTAACTCTATCAATGCAGGCGGCAACATGACTGAAAACAGAATAACCCATATCCGTGTATGTGTGTAAGCCTCGATCATTCAATTGCTAAGAAAAACCCGAACCAAGCGTATATCCCCATATACATGTATTATCAAATTGCGTTGCGTTCCACTGAAGCGGAACAACTCACAGTCACAATACGTATTATGTCACGTGAATTACATTGCACGTGCTGATGTCCATGTCAGGTTTGGAAATTGGGAGCTGAATGACCGAGGCTACCTTGACTGTACACATCTATACATTTTGACATCCAACCTTGTCCCTGGTAACAGTCACACTATAGCATGTATCTATCAACTACAGATGGAATGGCCTTGCGGACGAGGTTGCCTTTGTATGCAAATTAGGGTCATGTTTGTTGACGTTCTCTTCTTGCCACGTGCTTTTTTAGGTTGTTCACCACGCCAACTGACCTCTGCTTAACGCTTTGTTTCGTAACACTTGGCTTTGTTTTCAGGACAGGGTAAAGGGGAACTCAGATATCGTTAATAAAAAAGCGTGTTTGCGCGTATTTAAACCACATTTAAGCAGCCTTAAACTCTCTTCAGATCAACCCATAAAACGACATGTTGACAATGAATTCATTTTTGTTCTTTCGACTTTTCGACCCATGTGAAACAGGAAAAAATTTTTTAAAAATTCAAATATAAATATCCCGGTAGTTATATCACCAGTGATGCTTTGTTTTCATAAAAATCGTTTGTTCATTCAAATGCACCGTTTACCTCTCTAAGATGTCCCTCCATTCGTTATGTGTGGTTCGTTAAAATGGTAGATCCCCTCGGCAGTATGGAGATCTGCTTCGTTCGCGTAATGTTAAAAGTACTCTTCGAATAGCCCGCGACTGGGCCATAATCTTTCAATATGACTCGTTGGTATGGTGTTCCCGCGGAAGTATGGATATCTGCTTCACCCGGATAATGTTTGAAGTACTCTTCGAATAGCTTGCTACAGCACCATAACCTACTAGTATCAATATGTTTAGATCATCTGGATGCTATCCACTATATTCGCCGGCCTCCTTTAGAATACGAAACAGACTCGAATATCTCAAGATATATGGGCCACTCCATACAAGTCAGACTATACATACGACATCTCATCGATTTTAAGACATCGGACCATTACCGTGATGGCAAAGCGCGAGGGAATTGAATTACGACGTGATTTGGTTTAGAATCGTACAATATCATCTAGCTTAAAGGGGGAACATAAAATTAGCGTGAGGTATATGTTGGTTTTTTTTCATTAAGAAATTGCTTCCTGCAGGACCGTCACTTCTCTAAACAGGTTCGGCTGAAAGAATAAACTGCAACAACGGAATATAGCAGGCATACGTGTAGCCGCATCGCCAAAACTTACATTTCTTTTCCGAAATCAGCTTGCAAAGCCGGGGAACCGGAATGAGACAGCGCAAGTGGCGCATGGCGCCCGGGCATGGTCACCGGCAGTTGGGGTGTGACCTTAGGTAAATCCGCTTTCCTGTTTGTCCCTATAATACTCTCGGGCTTCTTTGAATTATTCCCATGGGCTAAAAAAGGTACGTGTTATGATGGCTGCGGAGAAAGGAGGCCGGAGACATTGGCACTGCCGCCCCGACATTGCATGCGCTGATGTGGGCATCTCATCACTTAGTGACACCATGTCCGGAATACGGAATAGACCTTCAAAGTAGTCCGACAAATAATTACTTTACCTATCGAAATGAAAAATGGGTTGGCAATTTCCCCAGAGCTTTGAATGTATACCAGTAGTCCCAAAAGCAGTTAATCTTTCTTTGGAAAATGTCTTTCCTACCGGGTCCCATGTCCTGAATTCGGTATAAGTCAATACACAAGGATCCTCAATGGACAAGTTGTAGCCCGATCAGGCGGGCTTTTTCCGCCCATCGTGCCCGCCGCAACAATATTATACAAACTAAAGATATATCATAGGCTCCCGTATATATTTTTGTACACACCCGCGTCGTTTGAAAAAGGTTTGCATAAAAAGCGCCTGTCTTTGTTGATTAGAACGACGATATCCGAATTCGCTCCATCAGTTGTTGTAAACCTAGCCATCAGAGCATACGATTCGGCTAAATATCGCACATTTTTTTTGTATAGAACTGCTACACATTTTGGATATTTGGCCACGCGCTGGCAAGGCTCGATCGTGCTCGTAGATTCGTCATACCCATCGATCAAGCTGTGCAATTTTACATGTTGAGAAGTGGCTCTGGCATTGTCGAATCGGCGGGCGATAGCTCCATCGGGCTACAACTCGATGAGGATCATTGCCTGACAGTGAGTTATGCCTTGATCGGATGGTTTTCTAATCAAAAGATCTTTGTTCGTCGGTGGTTTTCACAGCATTATAGGCCAGCTTTGCTTTCATTTGCGGAAACCTCATTGCTTTTTGTCATTGCTGTCTTGGACCAGTCTCTTCCTTTCTGTTCAAACCCCAATCCAAGTACATCCTCACGTCTTGGCCACCACGTTAGCACCGCTAATCAATAACCGACAATTGACAAGCTATGTGTGTACAATGCACTTGGCGGACGCCATGATTTCATAAGATTCCTGAGGCGCTGAACTCTCTAATGTCCATTGGTAAGCCCTCGTCTGATTCGTGGTCCACTTATTGGCAATGTTATCATCGGGCAATATTTCCTTTCAACTCAAAGCTCTAAGCACAATTCGTCATTACGTCAGCCTAGCCAATTAGTATTTGACAAGCTTGGTTGGTAAAAATACACTTGGTGGACTCCATTATAAGATTAAAACTGCAAGAACTTGCTTGCAATATACATAATCTTGGAACATATTTTCAACTCAAAATCCGCTCAAAATGTGTCATCACGTCAACCTAACCAATCACATTTTGGCAAGTTTGGTTTGGAAAATACACGCAATGGTCGCCATGATTTGATTTCATAAGATTTTTGTGGGACTGAACCCTGCAAGGTCCCCAGCCACATCAAAAACCCGCAACACAACCACGCCAACTGTATAAAACCTTCGCTAGGAATTTTGAAAACAAATTTTCAAACAATCAGTCGTAAACTGGTGCCTGCTTGAAATTAGTATGGGGAGTTCTAAGCAAAATGAGTTAGATAAAGCAGTAAGAAAAACACATTTTCGTTTTTGTCAAACTTTCATGAAATGCTAAATAGCAAGTACCACCTTATACATGGTGTCATATGACCAGAAGGAGCATTTTGATACTTCATTTCAGAAAAACGTTCTAAAATTCTTTCTGCTCTTATCTTTCCAGGGAAGGTGGGCACGAATCCTGACGACTATGTGGAAGCGGAACTTGCTGAAGTTCCAAATGGTAAGATGCTTGTCGACACCTTGCAACGCTATACCGGTAGCTCGAACCACTGGCATGTCGGCGCAGAGTTGTCCAGGCAAGAGTGTGATAATATTGCCATGATCATCAGTTTATCAGTGGATGATCGACAGAACTAAGCTCTGGCTATGTCGGTATAGCGAGCGGTCAAAAATGTTATATACGTCATTTTTTGGTCGGTAAAGGAAAACGAAGTGTTTGTGACGAATTCGGCGAAATACCATCTTGGCCGACTCTCCTGACCAGTAACTTCGGCAAGTGTATTGCGCAGCACGTATTAACAGGTCCCAACCATTGTCTAATGTCATGTTCGCCTCATTTCAGAAGTACCTGCAGCTACATACGGGCCAAATGAAGAGCCAAGTGTCATCAACATCAATCACATATACAAGTAGGCCAAACTGGTAGGCCACTTCCTGGTGCTAGTGCTCTTGAACAAAGCCGGAAGCAGACGCCGTGCTTCCACAGTCTGTCTGAAGAGGAACGTTTCGTTTCGACTAGTGCCGAAATCCGCATTTTCCATTAAAAACGTTCATGCATATTCACCAATGGATTACGCAAACTTGGGTGGCCTTAAACAATTTCAATTTCCGAATAGAAATCGGATGACTTGCAAATGTTAATATGGCTATTTTATTTATTAAAATTAGGTGGTAGTTTTCATATTCAAAACTGGAGACTTAGGACGCCATTTTGTACTGAATGGCGCCGTCTATCGTCAGTTGACGAATCAATGTGCTTTTTGCTGTGACGTCATTTCTGTGTGGTCCTATCGAATGGGAATTAAATGCTGATGATTTTCCCATCGATTTTGAATAGGATTTGCATTGATTATGTAAATGTGT
This sequence comes from Lineus longissimus, assembly GCF_910592395.1. NCBI lineage: Eukaryota > Metazoa > Nemertea > Pilidiophora > Heteronemertea > Lineidae > Lineus > Lineus longissimus. Next base: position 2,985,549 of record NC_088326.1, read on the forward strand.
TTTGACCGATCTCTGTTCAGTGAAAACCTGGGATCAGGTTTGACTACTAAGTGCTTTCTTGCTGTAGTTTCATATCAAAGTGTCTGGAATGTGGTTATGAGGAACGAGGTAGGATAGTAATCCTGGATAAGTTCTTCACTTTGGTCATCAACCTGTTGAAGGGTTTTAAGTCAGCACCAGAAAGGCGTTTTCTGATGAAAACAGGAAGGACAGCTGCAGCAACCTGGAATCTGATCGCGATAACCCTGCCATCTACTGAGTGAAACAGAAACTATAATTTATGCGGAGCACACCGGATGTGTTTCTTCGTGACTGCAGAGGCACTGTCAGTGACATAAAAACTATATTCACCCTCGCACAATTTCACCCCGTACAATCGGTATTCTGAACTCCGAGTAAGAGGCATGGAATCCGCCGGGCTCCGAGGAGCTAGCGTGCCCGAGTTCTGAGTTTCTCATGGTTCCTCTGGAGGGTCTCAATCATGGCATTTTTGAAGAAGAACTTTAGGGAATTTGATCCCCCTCCCCCTCCCCCCAAAAAACATCCAAGAATCTACATGCCAGCAGAAATTGACGCGTATCGAGTACTATCAGTGTTCGAAGGAAGCGCTGTATTCCTAAACACGCGATCATCACGGACATTGCAATTGAGGGCCAGCCAGACACTCGGGAGATGCTCCAAACCTGGACTCACTTCATAACCCTCGGAGTTCAGGCAGCCAATTTTCCTATGTGAATTTGCAAGGTGGTTTTTTTCTTCTTCAATATTGTAGCGTACTTAAATATAGGCATACGTCAAAATGTGAATGTATGAGACATTCGATATCGACAATGACAGAAAATGTGCCTGGATAATGTGTAATTTTGAGTCTTACACAATTACACACCTAGAATGTTTTAGCCTCATTTTTCTATTCTAAATATTGGAAATTATGCTTAGGTCTCGACCAACAATACTGCACACCATTTTCTCTCTCCTGGCTTGACTGATTAGGACCTTTCTCGTGTCTATAGACTGATAAATTCACAAGGCGGCTATGGCTTAAGTTCCATTTCTCAATGATCGAAGTTCCATATTTGGTGTCGAAGAGAGGTACATGTATGTGTCGTTCCAGGATGGCTGTTGAATGGACGGGTTTCCCTGACATCCTATCCTAGAAATCAATCCATGAAATACACTCGATCAGCGTAAATACTGTTTGTACTATCGTATAAATGACAACTCTAGCTGAACTTGGTACAGTCATGTATAGTCGCTTGACCCCGACTGGGCCTCGACAAGGAACTTTTTTGCCTTGGCTTCGATCAGAATGGACTACCGTGGCGTGAAATATACTGTGTCGATAAGCTAGAAATCTACAATCACATTTGTAGATGTCAAGCTTGCGTGGCCTCAGCAGTGTACAGAAACGAGATGTTACTCGGAGTAACTGAACTACAACATCCAGCTTCCTTCAAAGTGGTAACGCGTTTCCCCTCTTCCTTCTCTGCACTAATATACGTGGCTCTAAGATGTATTGCTATGCATGTCATTATCATATTTGTTTATTTCTCTCAGGTTGGGCAATGCAGAGAATGCAACATGTAAATTCCGGAGTTTGTTTGCCAATTTGACGAAAATCACGGTTTCTTTGGCGTGGTTTAAAGGTAAACCAAGACCTCATCCATGGTTAGGGAGTGAGATCAAAAAGCCAATGCGACAAAGAGACCTGAGATTCGAGATGAAGAGGGGACTGATTGGAAACCTCGCTCGGCACGAAAACGGTCATCACGAAATATGTGTGGCATTGGGTATGGGTTATAGCAAAGATAAATGAGGCGAGCTTGCTTTTGGTTATAGTAACGACAGTTTAAGTAGAGTTTCATTGTCTATGCATTTTATCCTTGAGTTTAAGCCTTTCTGTAACATCTTTTTAAAAAACTTTGTTCATATATGTAGTTCGATTGGGCAGAGAGCGTTGAGGCGGGAGATGATAACCAGTCCTCTGCAACACTGGTCACTTTTTGTCTTATCATTTGTCTCTCGCGTCACGTTTTGCTTCCGTTTGACTCTGGGATCTGGCTATAAGATTATCAGGACCGATCAGTCTACAACTTTTATTCAGGCTCGAGTTTTACTTAAGATTTGACACTGAGCCAGTGAACTCGTGATAAATCCTTGTAAAGGGCGCAGTATGTCATGCACCTTTCACGGCCTCAGCGAACTTCGTATCGACAACACCAACAAGAAAGCCTCTACAACAGTCAGGAACTCCTGCCGCGATAGGCGGTAACTTGATGCTGATCCTAAAAAGCTCCCGATCAGGTGGTTGCATCCAGCTGTTGTCTTTAAGATTCCCCGCAATGACAAGGCCAGCGGCGCCTCTCGGTCAGGGCTTTGTTTTATCCAGATTCCAGAGAGCTTATTCTGTCTTCACCATCACCTTTGCCTTTCAGTCATTCGCTGTAATGCATTTCGCAACAAAATGTTTATATATTTTTGAGATTTTTGCACTTTTCCTTGATGTGAACATCGGAATGATTCGGGTATTTCCGTTGTAAATTGGGGTAATTCCGTTGTAATATCGGTCAAGTTCGGTGTAAGTTGAGATGTGTAGCTAATGCCTTTCCAAATAACACATTTTGTCATTGTTCAAGAGTCATTTGTCCCGTCTCACGAGAGTGTAGCTCGTGAACGCGGAGCGTGTATATTAGGCCGGAGTTATATACGGTTCACGTTGCCACTTGTCATGATTCACTTGTCACGAGTTACACTGAATTAGACTTGAAAAAACATAGTTTCATTCACTGTGAATCAGTATTAAGTTATCAAACCGCCCGTGTTACGTAGACCTTGGAGGAATTATACTAGTATAATTATTCAAGTATAATTCCTCCAAGCGTAGACGTAGGTCCTTGAGTAGTACAAAGACAGAAACGTCTTCTATCTAACTGCGTCGACATATAGCTATTGTACTGTGGACGAGTGCGGCATAAGCGTACACTGCTATACTGACAAGAAGCACTCTTAAAGTCGCCGCATTCTTTGTTATTTAGATGGGGACGTGAACATATTGATGCCAATCTATATAGCCCGCACAAAAACGTGCCCAAGTGGTATGGACATTTACCCTGCACAACATAGAATATGATTTACGGCCTCTTCTCTCGTCATGTATAGCATTGTACGGCCGCTATACAAAACGGTTTAGCTCAAGCAATGCTTTCTGTTGGTGCTTTGGGATTTTAAGTTCTCTCTGTTACAATTGTTTCGACACAAATCAAAAACTTTACTGATGTAATGAGCAATGATGTAGTTGTTTCGCCTGCTTATATGCTCTGCTATTTGTTTGGATATAAAATACGGTTTATATTTATTGCTCCCTCATTCTTGGTGCAGTCGGGTGTGGTTTGAAATACAACACTTCTTCAACTCACATCAGGAAATCACTTTGGGCAAATGCGTCATAAGCATACATTGCTATACAGCCAAGAATAACAGTCCAATGGCCGCTTTCTTTGTTGTACGGTGGACAAGTGCACATTTTCATGCCGCCAGTGTATAGCTGATACGTGCCTGAGTGGTATTGACAAAAGCTGCATTATAAGAGAATGTGATGAGTTGTCTTTTCTTTCGGTATGTATAGCACTGTACTCTTGTACCCGGTGGAAATGACGCCTGACAGCCACACGGTTTGAGGCCAAACAATGTATTGTGTTCGTTTATTTGGTCACTGGGCTTCCATTTCTATCGTAAGTGTATTTCGATCAAGGTAGTGTAAATAGAGTTTTCAAACATTTTAGATGTTTATCTGTGTGTTTTCAAGGTTTGTCCTTGATGCAGTAGGTTGCCATGGTAACCTAAAGAAGCAGAAGGGAGGTAGTCTTAGTTGCAGCATTTTACACCCCTGTAGTACCATAAATGTGCGACAGGTGGCTTGGTAGATTTCCCCACTCCCTTTTTTAACGACGCTGTCATGAGTAGAATTTTCCTTCTTGGTGTAGTGGATGTATACGTGTCCTTGACTTTATATGGCAACCTTGACATTTGACCTTTGCAAGGTCGTTTATAGCCGTAGTCAAGGTTATAACTGAAGGTCTTTGAAAGGCTGTTGCAAGATAATTAAATGGCTATTAAGATTTTATTAAGAATTTACCGTGGTTAGCCGAGAAATCACTAAATATTCTGTGCTTCGATCTTTTCATATTGATAGTATAAATTGATTGCGACTAGTCGTAATTATTAATTTAGGATTGAACGTACGTAGATCGCAGATGTTTACCATCGTCTCCCATTTTCAAAGTGCCCCGAAAAGTGTATACAATTGTTAATTAATAAATCATAAGCAGATCAAAGAAACCATCTTTAGATCGACACCACAATGAAGCCTTTATTATGCAGGTGCAACATGGTGAGCCGGAAATTAAATGCACGAATTTTGCACTCAAGGTCGTGGCGCTCGTGTTGACCGCATGGATGCCGCCATCTTGTGTGTCACATGATGTTACCCCAATGTCAACCTATAGCGCCATCTAAGTACCATTCATGTACAAATCACTTCGGGTGACGTCATCGTCATTTTTTACAGATTTCTTATTTTGATATGGTTCTTAAGGTGTTCGGTATATGTTTAAGGCACGAAATGTCTGAGTACTAAGTTTTAATTCTGTGCATATTAAAAGCGAAAGACTGGAATAGTTCAGATTTAAAGGCTTTGTTCAACGTGCCGCAGAAATCTACTTTGAAAAGGCCTGTCTCCACATAAGTGTTCGATGACGGGTATCGTACGAATCGGCCGTTTAATCGACTGTTTAGAAACAAGATGGCGAACAGAATCGGCCGTTAAGATAACGATTTTTCTAATCCACGCGGGGTTGCATTGTGTCCAGACGTTGTCTGCCGAAGCCTTCTTCGGGAATTAATGGCTGTCTATCTTCAGTCAGCGATTACCATTGATGCTTTAATCCGCCGAGAGCCACCTTTCGAACTTTTCCAGTCGTAAATACTGCTATGTTCGGGAGATTTTCGGTCAATGTCGGACAATTCCGAATATATCCGAACCTTTGTTTGCAATCTGAATAAAAAACTCGTTGTTGGTCAAATTTTAAAACGACTTCGCTTCATTTCTTTCTATTCAAGAGGCCCCTTTTCATGAAATCGGCAGGGACATTTTTACTTGCCTTAAGTGGGTAATATTGCAGGCCCGCACTGCAGCCATAAAGTACCGGAGTATATCATGACATCTCTGGCAGCCAGGAAACCATTTAATTGCCTTGCTTTAGGAAAGACATAAACAGTGGCGCCCCTTCCGATAGTCGAACCGACCTCCTGATTTTGAGCCCGGCGCTCACCGATCTCCTCATTGAAAGAACGCCCTCTGGTGTCTGATTGGCTAATATCCAAAGCTTTGGTCAAACTCACGAATATATCCCCGGCTTGTCTTTAAGCGCAGAATACGACTTAATCTCCAGATGGCATGCCAGCGCTCGCTACTCTGAGCCAAAGAGACTCTTCTGAGACACGAGTCAAACAAAGAGACTGAGATGAGACGGAGTCGGCCATCTTGATCCGATCTGAAGAACCCGGATGATGTAAACAAAATTCAGGAGCAGACGACGAATGTCTCATTCAGACACTCTGATCAATGGACTAGCTTTGTTCACTTTAGGATAACCTCTCTGTTGCCTTCAAATCTTCCTACTGTAGTTGTGACTTTTCACTGAGGATTATTCTCGTGGAGTCATTTCGGATATATATTTGGGATCAGTATCCTCTCTTTTAATCGAACAAAACAAGGATTTGGCCGTTATGCAATCCAGATTTTTTATACATTTGTACATGTACTTGTGACGGTAGATAGAGGTCTCGTATTGTGTCTATAGGCCTACTTATGCATGATTCCAACTCGCTAACTTTGAAGAGATGCATTAAGTCACGTAATACACTACCCAAGATATAAATATTCATCAAGCATGGTTGGACATCAGACGATTATAGAACTATAGGCTCCCATCTTGTTTACAGAGGTCAAGGTCCTTCTGTAAGAGGATAGACTGATAGTCATCGAAAATTGGGAGGTTCAGATCTGTTGTCTTATTCCCACAGTCACCACTGAATGCATATTCTATATTTGCCTACGCACTGTCAGTGATGGAACTGGGCCGGGTGAGATTATTCGCGATGTCCAACAGTGATAGAACAAGTGACGAATGGAGATTTTCAGTGAGTGGCTGACATTTCTGTGAAAATAATGTTATTGGTCTCTCAGTGTGATCACCAATTAGTCAATATATACACACTGATAACTCTTCTTTCGCCCATGTAAGACCGGTTCTCAAATCACGCCAGATAGTGTGCAAATGATCGTTGAGAGATATCGAGTTTGCATTTGTGAGTCAAATGGATTTCGTTTGCAAGGATTAATTAAAATGATAGATAGTATTCACACGTCCGGATGATCACCAAGTATGGATATTGTGCCAGTACGCGGTCTTTCGTTCCGCGGAGTACCTCCACCGATGCCATCATGGAGCCTCCCGAGAGGGGTATCTTGAAAAAAGAGAACAGGAAAAGATGGGAAAAGGGGAAAACGTCCAGTAAATCATCCAAGGTAAGTTGACTTGCATATGACTGTGTTGACTAAGTTCGTGTCAGGTATCTTGTGCATACCCTATATGTAAGATGCCGTGTCAATTCTGAAATTATTTGGTGGGCAAAATGTTTGGAATCATATAACATAGAAAGAGTAGTGACACGTAATGTCTTGGTCTAAATACTTTGGTCATATTCAATTCAAATTCAATTCAAAGCCGTTTATTGAGCCAGATGAATACTACATTCATATAGGTTTAGAAAATACAATAAACTGGTGCGGGATAGAGAGAAGAAGCAGAGGAAAGTAAAACAGGCAGGGATCTGTCTTAGGAAATGTACCCTGACCATCAGCGGCGGAGGTGATGTGACTACAAATGATAATAAAAAAGCGTTAGATTCTACAGAGAAATCATATAACAGCAAAATAAATGCGTTATAAAATATGTATATTACAAAAGATCATGACCGTGAACGCCAAATTTACATGTGGGCAATATGACATGGGTATGTTTCCGGGAGCTACGGCATGACCATTCTGAAAGGACAATGAGTAGTCTCCTGATACAGATGTAAAGCTTTCTGAACAATATTTGTATGGCATTTTTTCATCCGTAGTTTCGTTGCGACAAGCATGAGCAAGCTCTGCTGGTATTCACTCGTATAGCGTAGCTACTCCTGCTGGATTAGCTAAATGATACGTCGGGTTTTCTTCATAGTTTGCCCGAGGTCATCTCTCATGTTTATGATGCTTTGGAAAAAAATACACCATTCGCTTTGTTTAATTGCGTTATTGTGGTTGGCAAGTTTCCATAATTGGATGAACATTTTTCCGAGGTTATGAGCGATAAAAGGATCGCCCGTCTGCGGGCAAAATCGTTTTGATCTCGGGGTTGTCGATCGCAGGGGCAGTGATCACCGATTGTCGTCACGAGAACCTGCGATGAACTACCACGTACAAACGAGCGATTTCTGTCGCATTCGATCATGATCAGAGGTCGCAGCGACAAATGTTACTCGTCTGCGGGTCGCTTACGACCAGACTCATGGTCAACATGAAGAGAAATTCGAGTCTTGGGATCCAGTAGGCGATTAACACGCTTGTATGAGCAGTAGACGGGCGAGATCTTCAGAGTAGTTTCGTGACTCGAGGCCATGATGATCACACTCAATGCGGCGTCATTGCTCTTGAGACAGCATTTGTTTCTGCCTATGGTGGAGACCGAAAAGTTGTCAATGAGAAAATTTCTCAATGAGGACTGCTTTTGAAATAGTCTTTGCCACAGTAAGTGTTTCTTCCAGAGAAAAAATAGAAATGAGCAGCACACTGTCCGCCTTCTAAAGGTGCTATACATGTCCTTCATCAGAAGGATGCAGACCCTGCTCTTTTCTCGCTTTGCTAATTTTCAAAATCCTTGCCAAATTTCTGGAAGAAACACTTACAGTGCCTCGCGTGGGTGATTCATTTGCGTCCAACCCCCACAGGAAAATCGAGAGAGTTCAGATAAATTCAATATATTTCAGTAAGAACCAGTAGACCAATTTTCTTGTCAATAACTGTATTGCTATCACCATGTATCAGTCAACCGAATCGAGTTTAATCAACTTAGGCAATATCGAGGATAGAAATCTATCCTTGCATTCGTCGATATGATCAAGTAGCTATCAATGAAAACGAATCCGTTCTCAGTCCTCGCGAGCATATCAATTCCCGAAATGAGATGTACTCCGAGATGTGAACAGAAAACAATCTTCAAGCCTCGCCATTAGTAACGCTTGCTTAAAGGGGGACTATAGGCAGGAGGAAAGGGGCTAATTTGGCCATCTTCAAGTGACTAGTATACACAGTAAGGGCCCTTGGTCATGTCAGACTTAGCACTAAATATATCCCTCGTACAAGCGTGAATCATTTCGACCTACTGTGAGATGTGAGAGACCCCTATTGGTGGCTTTGTGTAACTTTATCTTGCCTGCCTAGCTGCTGCCTATATTGTCCCTTTAATGCTACCGGAGCAAGTGCTAGCTTTCCTCTCATTGGGAGATTGAGTGGAGAACCATCCTCCTAGTTTTCGCGAATATTCCGCGAAAATAAAATGCCTCTACAAATTTAGCAGTTTATATATAGTAATTAAACGTGTCTCATAATGAAACAAGACCCCCATGTTTAAAACATGCTCTAATCATTGAGAATCTTGTTACCGGAATATGAATCTAAGAATTTAGTTCGAAGAGATAATGTTATCATTCTTCCCTTGGGCTCTAAACGGTTTGCTTGAAAAAAACATTTCATAGCAAAAGTAATCGTTCTGAGAATGTTTTGCTCATCGGACAGTGTTGTTTCCGCCACAAATACCTCTGAATGGGTGCTGACGCGATTTTATAAGACTGTTAAAGCTTATAGTCAGGTTTGCACTGTAATATTCTTGAGGAGCCAATCAACCTTCATTTGCGTTTATGAGGATCTTCTCCTCGACTGGGCTTGCTGAGCTCTCTTCCGAAGTTCCTTTTTCGTGACGTGATGTCAGTAAAAGGTTCAGCAGAACTAAAGGAACCTGGTCTGGGTTTCAAGTAGCCGCTGAAACTGATGGTCTCATGAGACCAAAGATGCTGAGCTCGATCGTCGAAGGTCAATTGCGGCGACAATACTGGAGATCGAACCCACTACCCCTTGAGTACATGAGTCAAACGCCTTCATCGGGACGCCACCGCTTTTCACTGTCTGAATGTACTACTTCCTTACACCCGTACTCTGAGAGCTCCATGGTACTCTGGTGCCAATGTTTTCGATACATGATTCTGTTCATTGTTTACCCCCAGCCAACACAAGTCACTCGGCACACACGTGTTACGAATTCAATCAGACCTCGCTCATGGAGCCAACGATACGATTCCCAAATTAAATCATCATCACAAACGAACAGTACGCTGCAGGACTATGTGATGGGTCAACTAGTAATCATCACAAATTAACAGTACGTTCTAAGACTATGTGATTGCTAGTTGACCTGTTCACCGTCGTTAGGCCGTGATAAAAGACAACTATCACGCACCTTTCAAATCAATTTTGTCATTGCCTGCCTCATTCATGTCAAACTGCGGATCTCAAACAAGACTCGGGCACCCATGGGTCGAAGAATGGCTGTAAGAAGTGATAGGACTTCATCGGCATAGCCAGAGTTTGGGAAAGTCACTGAAATTGACAATACCCCACGGCTGCCAAAACTGACCAGGAATGTCCCTGGGTTTCTTTTTAAGACTCCCCTCGCCATGCATATGATATTCGTTCTTGATATAACTTAAGTGCCGTAGTTGTAAGCAAAGATATGCTCCAACAGAAATCGAATTCGCTTTCCTGCATCTTCCTTTGAGAAAAACTAGAATCAACACTCACAGAAGCTTCATACTGCAATAATGGACGGCGTTGGACAAAGACGATTAATCTTCAGTCTTGTGTTTGCTCCGAGGGGGACCACCAGCACTTTGATTATCTCCGGGGGCCCATGTACCACTAGTATAGTTTTCGCAATCCCCTGGAACGCTGACGTGAACGGCGCCTTTTCAACTCTGACGAACAATGGGACAGGCGTTCGAGTTGACGTTTCGGCGGCTTTGCGCAAAACTCCCTGGCGTCCACGACCACAGCGTCTCATCAGAACAGCAATCAACAAAATATTCATGTGTCTTGTTTTATTGCGTGAATATCCCGTGAGCCCCTATTACGGAGATCTATGGCCCTGGGACCTGCAAGGAAAATTAAGTGGAACACCTTTGGATAAAGCGGCACATTATCTTCATATTTTCTCTCAGTTAGGGAGCCAGAATAATCAATGGTGTTATGGTAACAACATCGTTTCAAGTTGTGAGCTTCAAGAACAACTCTCTGATGCGGTGTTACAGGGGCAACTTTGGTATGAGATTCAGGTGGCCTGGAGGATGATATCCCTGGACACCACCACACGTAGCATAACACTAAAAGCTAATCGGATAATTTCCCCTAGTTTTGCCTCTCATGTGTTATTGGTGAAGCGTTTCTCCCGCTACCTATTCTCTCTGATCTTTCACCGCGACCATGTCGATATCGGCTTGTGGTATTCGACTCGATGACTCGACGACGCGATGAGTCGATGACGCGATCGAGTTGGAATCTTTTTGAAGAATATCACTGCTTGGACTGTAATTTATACATAGAATCATAAGTGGAGGGAAAAAAAAGAACCGATCATTACCAACCCCTTTCCAGCTGTTTTCACCGTATCTAATCCGACCATTTTTCGTTTCCCACAAGTTCGCATTTTTGATAAAACCATGCGCCATGTTGCTATGCAAGCCACTAGTATCTCACCGTGAATACAGCTAAATACACCTAAATAAAGCTGGTTCAGATCAACCTCCTATCCAGGTTCTTTACAAGCAGAAATTCCAATGTTAAAATGACACACGAGTTCCTGGAGACAAGGTTGGCTCTGGATATCCGTTCAGCACGGCAATATTAAATGTCCTATACACCTTTCCAGAAATTGGGCGCTGAGTGTCCGAAATAGTGATGTCATAAGGGGAAACTGGTGGAGGGACAAAGGATATAGTCGTGGTTGATGTCTTGGGGGGGGGGGGGGCAGATGTCAAGGGACGGAAGAGGGACTGAGTGACTGAGTCTAAAAAACTGCACATGTGCGAAATTCCGATTGTTGACGGACTACCACATGACATCTGACCTTGGCCACTAGAAGCTTGTTTGTCAATTAAATCTCCGGTCATTTTGCAGGCTATGAAACTTCCGCGAGCCCTTTAAATATCAAAGTCAACCGCGGGGACCAATCTTCAGTGGCCATGGCTGGGGGGGGGGGGGGGGGGCACATCCTTCCACATACCGTAGCTGGGTATGGGAAGGCCGAGCTAAAACCTCTGCTATTGGAGCGGTAGCCCGGAGACCAGGATCATGGGATTCCGTATTTTAGCAAAATCCATAGCAACGATCGCGTCATCGAGCCATCGCGTCGTCGAGTCATCGAGTCGAATACCACAAGCCTCGATATCCATGGGGAGATATCGGCGTCGTAAAACTTCAATGCCCATACATGTTGATCGAATAGCACAACTTGTCATCTAAGAATACGAGTTAATCTATGTATTGCTAGGCTGTAAGTTGCCTGATCGCCAATCCTCCTTCTGATCGATGGGTGTGTGATTATTGGCAGCAGAGATCCAACCAGCGGGCGCCCCGTGGCCGACTCCTGATCATGCATCAGGGATTACGCCTGTCGCATAAGATTAGATGTCATGCGTCAAGGACAGATAGCGAAGTGTGGGCCATGAGGTCGTATATCATGCCGATCCACTGTCGCTGTGCGTATATCCATCCTTCACCGCCAATAACTCCCCCCCAATGAGCCGTCAGAAGGGCTGTTACTTTATCGGTAGTCTCTCGGCATTCCCTTCCTTTCCCGCGCGTCCTCTGTCGCGAACATTACACTCACTCGTGGTTGTCGCACGAGACACGCACTGAAAGCCATCATAATTGAAGACCAGGTGTTCAATGAGTAACGGCTCCAGGGATGCTGACCTGACCCAAATGCACAGTGCATGTTGTATAGAAGAAGGGTAACCTGATCCGGAGGTGGGCACTATCAATTCAGGCCGTCATTCAATTACTTTGTGTCGAGCAATTTGATTGGCCACCCGTTTATGATGGCGCGTCCGACAGATTACCTGGCGGGAGTTATCGGCGGGAAAGGAGGAGACTTTAGGACTAATATTCACCGCCGATAAGTCGCCATGTCGTATATCACCCTGCAGAATCACTTACCCTTAGGCTGCCCTGATTACAGTTCCCGTAGATGTCTACAAGAAAATTGTGCATCACAAGAAAAACAACCACAAGGTGCGCTCAATTAAATTTACTAAAATAAAATGTGTCCAACTGAATATGACATCATATGCACTGAAATTTGATGTACATCACCGGTTATTCTGGAGTGCACTGACAAAATCAGTTCATGCTCACTCCTGCAATTTGTACTATCTATCCTCTCATTTGGAGACTGTCTTCAGTGGATCAATTTCTTCAGTGTTTTTCAATGTATTACCTTAGTGGGGTTCGTGGTCAAAATATCAATGGCGAGTTAAGGTGACTTAGCACTCACCCCAAGCTCCATATATATAATCATTTCGCCTCCTCATAACTCACTCACACGCCTCAGGCTGTTTCAGTTATTCACAGTATGATACTACGCTTTATTATCATGCCCAAAGCCCAGGGGAAAAAATCAACATAAACCGTTTTGTATCTGATCTGGTCATGGCGTCTGGCAAATCTAATGCCATATTTTCTTATGGCCATTATGGATCGAGATATCGTGTTGCACTTCTTTGCTCCGCAAGCTAAGGGCTCTGCCAGCGAACTATACCGGGTAGTTGTAAAACAAGAAACACAGAAACGAAACAGAAACACAGAAACACAGAAACGAAACGCAGAAACCAGTCTTGTGGCGAATTCTGGTCTGCTGACTCCATCTTGTTGCCATGGTTGTGGCCGCGAACGCGGGTGTAACTAAAACTGGTATTCAGTCGGAATGGAAGGAGGAATGCTCATTTCCCAATACCCCTTTTAGCCTCATCAACGTGTGCGCAGATTGGCAGCATCCGGCCTTGATCGTGCCGATACACTACATGTATGTACTACACGGCGTAAATAGAAAATAGTCCTTCGAATAGCGAGTCCTGTTCTTTTGTACATTCCATGGCCTGTGCACGACACTAGGCTGAACTTCCCTACTGCAACCTCATTAACATAAACAGATATTTAAAGGGACTATTTAAAGGCAGCAGCTGGGCAGGCAAGATTGAGTTACTCCAAGTCCAAGTCTAGTGCCCGCCCCCCCCCCCCCCCCCCCCACTTTACTCTATTCTAGTCGCCAAAATTGGTCTCTCACGTCTCACATAACGTCGAAATGATTCACCCATGTACTGGTACCGTACCTTGCATTTAGTGCTGCATCAGACGGGATTTGTAGGATGATCCTGGTACTTCATGTAAATTGAACACTACAAGGCAAGATGTTGCACTGCACCTTCATTTAAAATAACATGCTGTAGGAATCGAATCGAACCTACCAAAGTACTACACCACCACCTCAAAAGACTTCACCCATATCGTGCCGCCCCCTGCCCCCCCCCCCCCAAGTTGCTCCATGTATCCCCTCAACAACTCTATTGCATTCCGGCTGGCCGCAACCCACCAACCTCAGATTTTACTTTTAAACGACAATAACAACGGATTGGGCAAGGAAAGTATCGGCGTGCCGCTTGATTCCAACTTTTATGAAAACCCGTTTGATTTTCGTTTCTGCGTTTCGTTTCTGCGTTTCTGTGTTTCTGTTTCGTTTCTGTGTTTCTTGTTTTACAACTACCCAACTATACCCATACAGTACACTGAATGCGATTGAGACAAAACGCGATGTACGGAGTGTCAAGACGGCGCTTCATCTAATTCCTCCAAGAAACAACTCCAACCACAAAAGCAAGTTGACCAGAGATGATTTTCTATGATATTCTGAGCCGATCTAAGCATCACCCATTAGTTTTCAGGAGTTGTTCATGATACAGTCAGGTCAGCGTTCCAGAATTCACACAGAGGTCAGTAATATCAGGTCGCAGATGTCAATAAAATCCTATATCAATAAAATGTCCAAAAGACTGACTTGTAAGCGTCAGTGGCGGTGTCTCATCTCAATCTTATAGACAACACAGTCCCATAAAGCAAAAGTTCTTGTTTCTGTTGAAGTGGATTTTAACTCTCCGTGCGACACGATTTCGAAAGAGATTCTCGACCACTATTAAATTGCCTCTCAAAGGTAAGTAGAACGTGACTCGATTTGCAACCCTTGGGTACTGCCTGAGCCGTGACTTATAATTATCAGCGCAAGTCTTGAGTATATGTAGTTTTGCATTTAAGAGAGGACTACAATGTCTGAAGAAATTGCGGCATATTGTCCATCGCAAACGCTCAGTGTTCATTTTTGGCATGGATTAATTTGAAATGCGTATCAAATAAAGGCATATCTCCATAATCGCATAACTGCATTTCTTCTTCTCTCACGACCAATCGACAATGCCTATGTGGAAATAGGCCTTCAAAGTGTCATTCCAATACAAGTTATCTCTTATCTTTGCAATCTGTCTATGACTGACGTTGCCGCGCCGATCTGCCCCAAAGCAAGAACTCCGCGAGCAGCGTGGAAGACTGATACCTGTAGTAAATAATAAATGGGAAAAGAACACGCAAGATGGCACCCCATGTCTTCTTGCCGTAGTACCTCAGCGCAGTAGGCCTGTACCCGGGCGTACGTATCTCTACCATCGTATCGCAAAACCATTGGCCGAAATTTGCAACGATTAGAAAGCAGATGATCGGCCATGTTGAATTGGCGGTGCTGCCATCTACCCTGTTACTTCTCCGAATCCAGTTTAAATAGAAAATGGCCTTCGTTTGTATGGAGATTTGGACTAGCATGAGAATCATGGATGCGATGTTGGAGAGCTGGAGAACACTTTCTGGAAGGGATTCATTCGTCTTTTTCACCTTCTCGGCGAAAAGGTAGTAGACAGATGGAAAAGACGCTATGAAAATAAACATGATCAGACAGAAATGAGTAAAAAGCAAAACGCCACCTTCCACCCCAATGTGACTATCTCCAACAGAGCCATCCTGCAAGGCTTTTCCGGCCTGTCTCCTCAGTAAAACCGCAAAGACAAGCATGAGAAGGTAGAAGGCATTCGCGATGAAACACGATGGTGCTAATATTTTCTTCTGGCCGTAGTCTGTTGACAGCAAGAGAATGAACACCATGTAGACGAGGACAAGTAACATGCTCACAAATGCAAGCATCTTGCACCGACTTTGACAATTACTTGCCCCGACCTGACCAGACAACAGAGGGCTACGGTCGGAGTCCGAATCCGAGCTTCTGCACTGTCTACAACATCGTGTAACGTTTGTCCAGAAACTGCTGCCGTACATGTAACCTGCTTTCTCGTGATCATTTTCTGATTCCCCGCCAGATGGCAGTGTTGGATTCCCCTCCAGGGCCCCGTAGGCCGATCGCTGTATGGAGAGTGTCTCGGAATCTTGTAAATAGTAAGTTTCGTATCCACTTCTCGCCATGTTATCTTCAATTGATAATTCGACATCTTCGTTATCCGCTTGATCGTGATCCCTGCTCTCGCCGGAGTTCCGGGCAAGCGCACTCTCGAATTCACGCGAATTCATGGAAACGTGACTGGCTGCGTTAAAGAGCGCGAGGTTTAGAGTAATGGCCAAAACGGCGAACTCCGAATGAAATCCAATCAGGTATCCTCCAAGTGTTTTCACGGATTCGAAGAATGACGTTGTCTTGTTGACGCAATGCATGTCGGTCGTGTTCAGTGGCGGCCATTTCTGACAATGCAATTCTCGGCTTGTGCTATCCGCAGTCCGCGCCTCCTCGAGCATTACATAGATGATAATGGTGACATTTGATATAGTGTTTAACAAAAACGGCAAACGGACCCTAAGTGTCCTAGATCTAACCTGACGATTCCCTGCCCATATCAAGAATATTACTTGAGTTCCAATGTACAGTAAAACCATTGCTATCTCGACGGTGTGAGCAACTCTCTCTTTTGGGCTGCAGTCAAACTCAATGTAGGTGTCCATACATGCTGAAAGGGCAACTATAGCGTATATGTCCTGCACGGCTGATCCCACAAAAAAACCGATTATCCCACCAAAAGCTATGACCGAAAATGCCCGCTTTCTGACTTTACCACTTGTCGAATATCCTTGAATCGTCAAATGGTTCGAGTCACTGTTCTTCCGCCAGCAAAACGCCATCGCGATTATACTCAATGAAAACAGTGCAATTATGTAGACGTAGATGTAGAACTCGTCATTCCAGACCCCGAGACATTTTGTTGATAGGAAGCCGATGGAGAAGGCGATGGAGATGATGAGGGAAAGATAGTGGTTGATCTCGGTGGTTCGTTGGGCCATGGCAGGTCTCAGCCTCCTGAAACGAAAAAGGGTGAGTTTGAATAAACCTACGGCAGTCAGGCAATCCACGATTGTAAATTCATTTGGCATGATATGCTCTTAGCCCGGTTCAATATTAGCGGGTAAAGTATGCCACACTACGGTGTTGCGCCTAGCATAATGGTGACCTCTTTTCCTCAAACACGAAAAATACTTTTATAGGGACTTTTTATGATAAAAAAATAGACGAGGCCTTTAGAAATCCTATTCTAAGTCGAGATTGATGAACAATATGAGCATATTTTGGTATTCATTTGTCCGAAAATAAGCCGCAATACTTCTCCAAATTGCGGCATTTTAACGACACTTACGTCGTTCTGCCAAAAGATGAACGAGAAATAATGAAATTCAAGTAAAATTTAGTAAATGATAAACTTACAATTCTATTTCACAGATCTTCTTCTTACCCCACCTCTTGGTCTGATCATCATTATTGTCTCCATCTAGATATGTAACACGAGCTTCGAATCATGACTGAGCACAACAAGTACTTCCTTCATTCGCCACACGTCCTCCGAAGACAGTAGGAAGGTTCCGCAAGCGCTACGCACGGCGAACGACGAACTCCGAACTGCTTGTACGAAGGCCTGTCGTTTCTTCAAGTCCTGTACTAATTCTTTTATGCGGCACTCGTAAATCGGCGTACATAGAAAGCACCGGGAATGCAATGAACTTTCAGCTCTTGAAAATCGTCTTTGCAACATATTAGGTAGGTTTCGCAACCCTCACACGACCAACCATGTACGAAGTACGAAGGTCCGTCGTGTTCAGTCATGTGCTAATTTTTTTTCATACGTAACACTCGTACATTATTTTACAATCCAAATCACAATTGACATCCTTTTTGCTACCCGCAAGTTACGCTCGACAACTTTAGGCTTCACCATCATCATTACATTTTACTCACTTCGTACTTCTTCGTAAGGCTTGCGAAACCTGCCTATTACCACGGATGTAGAGCACTTCATCCGTGCTATCAGCTTGAAATACAATTGGACGAGTGGAAATAATTCCAGCGGGAAAGTCCCAACAAAAAAACTCGGACGCCTCAGTAAAAAATTGTTCATACTTTTGTTATCATACCATTAAATTGGGAGCAGAGACAGATCCATACACTATGTACATAACGCGATATTGGTAGTTTTTTCTTCCACTTCGTTTAACCGCAGTGCAACGCAATTTACACCAAACTGACAGACACGAACAATAAGAATAGATATGGTGCTCAACCTGTGAAGACCCGCCAGGCTGGAAGAGTACCGGGCCCCAAGCCTCGATGGGGTCCAACCCATGCTACTGGTGGTCCCTTGACCCCGCCTCGAGGAGCCAGGAGACGTGTGGCAAGGAAAGCTACTGGCCAACCTGATGACGAGCAGAGATATTGGTAGTCAAATAGGGAGTTTCCAATCTCCCTAACTAAGGACTCGATAATCAACAAATTTTCATCACAGATTCATGTTATGACGATAAATGGCATATCACACAGTTTTATGATTTGATTTACTTTTCAAGGTCACAGAGGTCAAATAGTGTAATTTGGCTGATGGCGGCATGTTTCGTAATTTACTGGAGCTATTGACTTTAAACTTGGTACATTATGTAGCCCTATGTTATGAAATTTCGGTCCGGTTCGATTCCTGGTTTTGGTCATTGGTTATTTTTTATCATAAACTCTCTGTGAGGGAGGTGAGCACAATGGCCCTGGCCATTTTAAATAACTAATGTGGTCTACTTCATATCGAATCATAATTGGGGACTGAGAAGATGTTCATGTCTCAAGCTGATCTTTTTTTATCAACTGCAAGAAACATGGCAAACTGTCTAGATACATGTAATTGTATAAAAGTAACTGATAAGATTCAATTATCTAAGGCAGTACGCCTGACATTCTAGCTACGCATGCGTCTCAGCACCTTTTCATATCAAAATATGGTGACTCGGGCCTATATATATCGATATCATGTGAATGCCGGAATGGGAACTACGGATTAGTCTTGTGACAAAACGGACATGCATTGGTTATAGTCTTTGTTACCTGTGATATGTTCAGCCTATGGGATAAAGGAGCTGAGACAACCAGTAGCTACGCAGTATAAATATTGGGATTTCCCCGCAGAGAACTTTCCGCTTGTGCTCTAGAAAATGGAAGGAAGTGCTTGTGTCCGAGGCCTACAAACCTTGCACGCACTCGTGTTATTAGTATATCTATGAAACCGGGCAAGCTGGGAGGAAGGCGGTGCATTATCTGAAATCTTCGAAGAACCATAACGTGCATACTGGGTAAGTTCATCTTTGCTAACTTTAAAATGTATACGGCATGAGGCTTTGGTGTTTGAAATTCTTAGCAAAATTTTCAAAAACAAATAGAAAAGTAGTGTATACATTTTGTTGCGAATCAAGATACAACAATGGCGACCGTTTTCGTGTGAGGTTTCAGAGCATGCACCTTACAGTGCTTTGCGTGGGTGATCTAACTGAAAGGGTTACAAGGATACGAACGAATGCATTACACTATGCACTATTTCATGAAGGGACTAATAGTAAAAGTTAAAAATGTAATCAGGTACAGCAGGAAAAGTAGTTCCGAACATGTACAGGCCATCCTCTTAGTACCTTCCCTATATCGTCTCGGTTGATCCACGCAAAGGAAATGTTTGGATTATGGAGTTTAGTAGTACATTCTGTAGTACATTTCAATGGATACAATAGGCGCACACATCAGGTCACTAATTTTTGTGGTATACATCCGTTGGGACTAAGGCATCGAAGTTCAGAGTTTCCCTCTGAACTTGAGTTAGTTATGTGTATTATACATATGCTTTCCTGTTCCAGCACACAAGGAGCGGCCATGGCCCAACGAACCACCGAGATCAACCACTATCTTTCCCTCATCATCTCCATCGCCTTCTCCATCGGCTTCCTATCAACAAGATGGCTCGGGGTCTGGGATGCGGAGTTCTACGTCTACATCTACATCATTGCACTGTTTTCATCGAGTATAATCGCGATGGCGTTTTGCTGGCGGAAGAACAGTGACTCGGAGTCTCTGACGATTCGGGGGCGAGATACTGTAAACGAGCGACATCGGTCTGTTTCTGTCATTGCTACGGGTGGATTGGTTGTTTTCTTCGTCGGGTCTGCTGTCAATGACATTTACGGCGTGGTAGCCCTTTCAGCGTGTATGGACACCTACATCCATTTCGGCTGCGGAACTCGGGAGAGATTGGGAGACGCCATTGGAATGACGATCGGTGTTCTCTACCTTGCAACCCAAGTAATGTTTCTGATTTGGGCGGGATATCGACAATTCGAACGCGGGATGAAATTCCGTCTGCCGTTTTTGTTGAACACTATTTCAAACGTAACTATTATCTTTTACATAATGTTAGATGAAGCGGAGGGCGTAAAACCAAGCCGAATATGGCATTGTCGAATATGGCCGCCACTGAACACGACCGACATGCATTGCGTCAACAAAACCACATCGTTTTTCGAAACGGTGGAAGCAGTTGGAGGCTATCTGACTGGCTTTCATTCTGAGTTCGCCGTTTTGGCCACTTCTCTCAACCTTGCGCTCTTCAATGCAGCGAGTCATGTGACTGGTTCGGGTATTTCCGTGACATTGCGCGGGAAATTACCGAGTGCTCTTGACGCCGACGCGAGCTGGGAACACGATCGAGCAGACGACGATGGCGCAGAGTTATCTACTGAGGAGGATATATCAAGTCGTAGATATGGGACATATATTTTACAAGACTCACAGACACTCTCCATACAGCAATCAGCCTATGGGGCTCTGGAAGGTTCTGCCGGGCAATCAGGACAAAATCAAGTGAAGACATCTTACGGAAGTATCTGGACAAAGGTTACCCGTTTATGTTGTGTACAGTGCGGGAACTTGGAATCGGACTCTCCAGACATCAGCCCGCTGCTTCCTTGGGAAGTCCGTTCAAGTAACTTCCAAAATCGATGCAAGATTCTAGCGTTCTTAAGCATGGGACTTGTCCTCGTCTACACAGTATTCATGCTGCTGCTGACAACAGACTACGGTCAGAAGAAAATATTCGCCCCGATCAGCTTCCTCGCGAATGCTCTGTATCTTGTAATGCTTGTCTTTACGGTGTCGTTGAGAAACCAGGCCGGGAAGGCCTTGCAGAATGGCCCTGTTTCAGATCGTCACATCGGAGTGGAAGGAGGAGTCCTATTCTTCTCCCATTTCTGTTTGATCCTGTTTATTTTCATGACTTCCATTCCGTCTGTTTACTATCTATTCGCTCAGAAAGAAACCAGGACTGATGCGTCACTTCCGGAAACAGTTCTCCAACTTTCGAACATTACAAGCATCGTATTGTTGATACTACAAGTCACCATACAAACGAAAGCCATTTTCTACCTCAACTGGATTCGAAAGCGTAACAGGGTAGATGGCAGCACCTTCGATTCAGCATGGCCGATCATCTGTTTTCTAATGGTTGCGAATTTCGGACAGTGGTTTTGCGAAACAATGGTAGAGATACGTACCCCAGAGTACAGGCCTACTGCTGTAAGATACTACGGCAAGGTGACATGGGCCACCATCATACGGGTTCTCTTCCCCTTCATCATCTACTACCGGTATCACTCGACCACCCTGTTTGCAGAGTTCTTGCTCTGGGGCAGATCGGCGCGGCAACATCCACAGGCATGGTGAAAATACAGCGCGTGCCATTGACACACACGCTGAATGCATTCTGCCAACACTGATCTGACGGGCGACTCGCACACAGTTTTCTGGGTTGAGGCAGTCTCCCAATGAGAGGACTCCGCTCCATTTGCCTCGGCCTAACCGGAAGATGCCAAATGTACGCTAGTACACGGTACAGGTCACACTTGGCAATCGTTACCAAACGCGAGGCTAGGAGATTGGGGTGGAGGATTCAACAATCCTTCCGCCCTGCGCCGTGAGCTACTCCGCATCCCCTTGGGCGAGATACCCTGGCAACGATCTTAGGAACTACCTGTGGTTTGTGGTTTTCTAAATGGGTCGTTCAAGTTACAACATGTATTTGTATTTGTGCTAATGATGAGCCAAGTTATTGGCATTTAGTTCAGCTTTGAGTGCCATAGTTTTTATAGCGTATTCCGACGGGGAACTAAAAATATACATGTACATCACTTTTAAGCTGCATCTTAATTAATAGTAATGAGTACATATACTAGGTGACACAAAAAAGACTTCCTACTTTTGGTTTGGAATAATACCAACCATATAAATTTACCATATTCCGGCCGCATGTAGCTGATCTTTTCGTTTCCAGTTTATCTAAAACCAAAAGTCGAAAATCTTTTTTGTATCACCTAGTATTCAATATGAATTGTTTATAAATAAATATAGATCTATCATTTCACCTTCTGAATCAAGCCTTCATTTAGTAACTATACGCAAGTAGTGCAGGATTTATTGGGATAGATATTTTTCCATTCAGTGAACAGTTGTTTCAATTAACTAAGCCAAAGGTTTTGATGATGCCGGGATAATTGGCATAGAATCATGATAAGGGTCTCGGACGAATGTATCTCCATAGCAGCAACGTCTTTCAATAAATGTATTGAAAGACTCTGAAATCAGTATGGCCCTTCAGTAGGTTTGTAAGGTTGATTCACACACAGAAAACGACCTCCGTTAAAAAATTGAATCATTATTCAGCATCGTGATTCTTATGGATCTTCGATCAGTTCAGATCTTACAGAGGGAACCTTGTCTATACTTGACTTTGATTTTTTGGTACACCCTATAGCTATATAGCACGACTGGCTCGACGATGATACTTAATTACACTTAATTGCACTTCATCAAAACAGTATGTTATTGAATAAGTATTACTGAACGAAGTACACAAAATAGCAGCGGCTATGCATTAGCAGTTAGCATGGTTAATAATGGTTGGATAATGACCAATAATCAAATTTGGTAACGTCACTATAGAGATACAGGTCTCTCTGGCCGTTATCAGTAGAATCGACAACTGAATATAAGTTGCTGACTCGAAAATAGTCATTCCACTCTTGTGGACTTTGTCTGATGTCATATTCTCAGAGGCTTGGAACACATGAGATGGACTACAATTATATATAGTGATGTTAAGTTACAATATTCGAAATTCAACTGACTGTAGACAAGTGTAAGTGGGCCAAGCACAGTGCTGGATAAACAATCTCACTGGCATGACTGGCATTTGTCATCGAATTCCGGATTTTGCAGCACTGCCATTATCAATATTTTGGAAGGGGGAAATATTTTTCACATTCTCATGGATCTTGACCGATTTTGTTAACGATGCAACCCTCCCCTACCTTAGGGTAACAAAACTACTAAAAACCGTGGAAACTGATCACGCACGCAATCTCATAATGAACCTGTGATTGGAACTTCCCTTGGTTACGCGGCTTCTAATGTCTTTGACACTTGTCAGCGCATAGCCAATCAGAGCGATCGTTACAACCGGCTACTTCCGTGGTGCATTCTGAATCTTTTGAAACTTTAATTAGCCAATCGGAGGATAGAGAGAATTAATTGTCTATTCTGCCGTAAGATGGAGTTACCAGATGTGCCGGCCTTGGAGGAGGGCTATATGATAATAAAGGTTACACCAGCGACACCTATCGAGGAGGATGGAGAGGTGAGTTACATGCCAACAACCACGCCCTCTATAGTACGCGGCCTTGTGCAAAAACCATACTATAAAGCCACCGATATAAACTATGTATACACATGGCAAATGTGTTGTCGTACGTAATTTCTACAGCCCTGGCTGTCGACCTCATCTGACCGCTGCACCTGGCGTGAAGTCGGCAAGTTGTTTTTTTTAAATATGCATTCGATTATACAAAAATCATGTAAATCTGTGATACGCCGCATGGCGGATTAAAAATTCTATTGCCAATGGACCGAATATGATGGACGCTTTGTTTATAGTCAGTCGAGCAAGAAGGTACATGTATTCTGAACTCCATTTTCATCGAACAGTATAGTCGAGACTTGTCAGTATTGGCATGTCGAAATCTTTGGAAATGCCTAGTGATTGCCCCATAACATACGTGTAACCCTACTTCTCGTGCCGAATAAACCCGTAAGTCCGCCTAAGTCCATCAGCGACCACGCCGTACCAGTCTCCCTATACTCCTATAACAGTCGTCATCCTTCTAATATAGTTCTGGCTTAATGTGGGTGCATTTCAGCTGCGGAATTCAACAATATTTCCGACAGCTGCCTTGGCATTATAATGACTTCGAATATGAAAAAATGTTCTCGGAGTTTGTTTGCCCAGGCGCCACATGCCTCGGATTTTATTTGGCCATTCGGCACCATTGTTATATCAAGAGGTTGTCCAGACGCTCTCGAAGGCAGCTGAGCACTGATGACCGCAGGCCTACACGTGATGGTCCAGCTTCCGACTGAAACCATCGGTGATTCTGATTTTTCAATTCATTCGGTGTATTCGCCAAATCCTCATTTGTCTTACGTCGTTGCCCTGCGAATAGATCTTAGTTCTCAGAAAAACATTTTCATTTCATTTCCAACACGGATACAAATACACAAGCGCGTTCATTTCCAAGTTTCAGCAAATTCGCATGGATGGATGACTGCACTACAGCATTGTGTATAACTGCAATTTTGTTGTTTTCCTGACCTGTTTTGAATACGAACGGCGTACCCCTTTAAGGAACATAAAAAAATATTGACCATTCGAAGCGTAGCGAGTTAACAAATAACTAGACTCCTTATAAATTATGGAAATACAACGTGTATATCAGCAGTCTTTTTTCATACTCTGTTAGTTAACTATGAAGTTAATGCAGAACACTGTACTCAATGCTTCGTGGCCGATTCGCTTCTGTCCAACTGTGTAGGCCCTATAGGAACCAAGGATGGATGTCCCAATGCATGCATTGTGCTTCGTCACTTAGAATTGCTGTATTTCGTGACAAAAGGATGCGTCATTAAAATCGAGGTTACCTTTTTTAGTGTCTCTTTTCAATACGAATTCAGTATTTTTCAATATTTCCATGACCAGTACGAGAGGAGGAAACTAAATCGCCCAGTTCATCTTGCATGATATCAACTTGGCTTGACATCTGTTAACGCGGATTTTTAAATTTCTTGCGTACATTGTACCAGTGCATTTCTCTTGAAAAACGGTTCCAGCTGGAAAAATACCTTCTCAAAGCTTTATTGTTGCTCATTGTCATGGGAAACACGGATACGTCCCGCAATACATGCATACCAGCCAGACGTTACTTCATAGCGTAAACAAGTTTCGTGATGAAACGACATGAAAGATTGGACGGAAAAGATTCATATCTCTACAAACACACTTCAAACTCATAGCACACTTCCTCATAATACTGATTCGTTGATGAAAAAAAGGCAGGACGTTTTTAACATCTAATGACAAGGCTGACGACTCTTTACTTAGAAACAGGCAGCGTATGTCTTGACACTTCTATAACCAGCTTCGAACCAAAGATAGAAACTTAAGGATAATGGATAGATGGCACTTAAAGATTCATCACCACAACAGCGACGACGTTATTCATTTGTAATCAAGTTCCATGAAACGTCATTCAGAGATGTTGTGAATGAGACTTTGGAAACGCTGAAGGACGAAGTACTGACGACTAACATGAAAAGAACATTCCTTCTTCATAACCAGATTTTATGAATTTTGTCATTGAGAATTCTTGAGATGTCAAGCAGTTGTTGATCCCTTATAGACTTTGCCGTGATTGACCAGCTGGCTCTTTTATTCACAGCAATGTTTCGCTCTTATGCACTTCAGGTAAAAGATGCCACGGCTCGGTTCACATTCGGTGGAAGTAAGGTAAGCGGATATTTATTTCCTGGTTAATCCGTCTCATATAAAGTGTTTTTCGGCGGATAGATCTGCCCTAAGGTACTTGGCTGACCTCTTGTCACTAAACTGTAATAGTGTGATCACAAATAGTAATGTTACACAGGCCTGGGAAGCTGGTGTCAAATTTGACCGGTGTGACAGCGGATATAGTCCCCCTGGAGTCATAGTCCGGTAGCATTGTATTTGATCAATTAAGCAGCATGATCTATTGTACCGCTAACCCTAACCAAAACATTTAGCAATGCGGGCTATTGTTACACGGACTATCAGCCCTAGGACTACTATCCCTTGCACACCGGCTTTAGTTGACACCGTGGAAGAGCTCGCATTGGTCAGGCACATCCTGAAGGAAATCTAGTGTTGTACAACACCGCTGTCTTTCCGTAAATGTATCTGGTCACATTCCTGCGCTCAACTGCGTACACTTTGCCAGAATGATAGGAAAAACACTTTGAATTGATCAATCCGAGGTAGAAAGTCGAGACTAACGGATTAAATGGTCACCATACCGACCCTTATTTCTGAAGTTTGTCCGCCGACAGGTCGCGGCGTTAGTGTCCTATCATGTCGCATCTACTCGAACTCCTGAGTCTCGTAAATAAGACCGGGGCAATCACGTATCAGGTAAAAATCCAGATAAAATTCCAAGGTTTTGGCGGATTTATTGATCATCAAAGTTCTGATTTATGGCGATCCATTTGTCCACTCCCGCCGGCAATATGCGACCGGTCGCGGCGTTATTGTGTCACATCATGTCACATCATGTCTCATTCTGATCAATACTGATTAACTCTGAGGTGGGTAAATACGACCAGCACGTATCACGCCTCGAGAGCCTATTGCCGCGTCTCTCGTTTGACATGTTTGCCGTGATTAGTCAACACTGCCTCGGTCTTGTCTCATTTATCAAGACCATGAATGGCCAAGTTTCCCGTATATCGTAAACCGCTATTTTCAGCTCCGCCAGGGCTCCGGGGCCAGAGCCTGGTTGGTGTCCCGAGTGTGTGACACCCGAAATCCCCGGGGACAGCCCAAGTACTCCATCTGCAGCTCAATTCCACTCTGTGAGTGCTGATCATCGAGCAACTATACATGATTGTAAGCCACAGCCCATGTCTTTCATTCATCCTCTGGCAGAGATACACCGCTCCGATCCGAGGTCACGAGTCTGAGTAGCACGGCCGACTTGGGTCGGGGTTTATTTTGCTATACCACGATCATTCCTCTGGCGCCGGGGTCCTCTCTGTCTGACTGCATTCAACTTCTCTCTGCGACTTTATAAAATCTACTTTCAGCCACAGCCAATGGTTTCCTTTGTCTCCTGGCAAAGGAGCACCACTCCGAAGTCCGAAAGCAGCACGCGCCTTGATGGGGCTTTTGCTGATGCGAACTTTCCCATGGCTGACGGGGTGGACAGTCCCATGGCGGACCGAATATTGGAGGAGTCCGCGAGCGTGTCGAAATCGTCTTCCTTTATTATCAGGGCTTCCACGAGTGCGCCGAAAGATGAGGTAAGTTTTAGTGTGACTCTGTAGTTACTGATAGTTATCTCTGACGATCGTGTAAAAGGGACCTGTGTAGCCATTTGAAGTGCCCTTTTGGAAGAAAACGGTTATTTACCGGTAAGTAAATTTACCAATCAAACGCTGGTAATTCACCTGGAAATGTAGTGCCAATGTCCTTGTGCTTTCGCCCATCAATTTTACAAGCCCATCACACGAAAGATTCCGGTGAGTCTTTTGATCAGTTCAGTTGTCAATTTCCTGCTGAGTGATTTCAAATGTCATCAATAACCTATGAGCATCGATTTAGTGGTGACAGTATAACGAACAGCGTCAAAGTATCACTGATACAGCAATCGATATTTCTAGGAAACGTGACGCTTGGATCGGAGAGTGAATTATTTTCTCGGGGTCGATTTTTACGCCAGAGGTAGAATTTCACCAGTCAATGCACAAATACAATATTGACTCGATGTATTGATTGTTTAAAGGGAAGTCGGTGATTATGTGTGTTCAGGTACAAACCGCTCCGACCATGCATGCACGTCGCCATGCATTAAGGCGAAACAGAATATTTCATGGTGAATGGACACACCGTCAGATGCGCATCAACGCTTTATGCTGTGCCGCGACACTGCAGGAAAACCGATCCAACTCTACCTCCAAGCCCATAATACCACCCCCGTGATACCATCCGCGCCAAAAGTAGGCCTACTGGTAGAGTACGCCGACGAGCATGCTGGACACAATAACACTCCTGCTCAAAACAGAACTGGCGCGGCTACCTACCATATTTCTGCGACATTTGGAGATTGTCATGCGGTGACACTGGACCCTCCTGTACCAAAATCGAGCTGGCTATCACCATGATTATCACGCGGTGGCCTTTGGACCCTACTAGTCTTAGACTGATATATATATTATGTCGTGACACTGGGTGCTCGCAGTCGAAACGGCACGCTGGCTACTGTGCCGAAAAGCACTGGGCACTCCCAGTCCAAAAAGAGCGCGCCTTGCTATCGCTACGCCATGAGACTGGTCTCCTTGCCATGGTAGGCAACCGTCTGGGAGAAGAAAACACTGATATGAATGATGTAAAACCCGTAAAAGTCTACCGAAGTCGGCAGGGTCTAGCTAAAAATCGGGACCCTACGCACCTATAGCTACTAAACAATGAGTACTGGACCCGGTCTAAAATGTACTGACTTGCATTTCATGACTGCTACCTTGTACCTTATTATTCGATTTCCAATTAGTCGCGTGTATCATAATTCATTCTTTCCACGTTATGTTGACTGTTATGGGTGTGTCTGGCTATGCATATCACCGCTGCGATATTGCTGCTATAGGTTATGGTCAGTTGAACAATTTGACAACCAGTTTGTAAAGTGTAGCATGAGGTTTGCAAGGTGATTTTAGTCTGAACGATTACGGAATTAATTACCATACCCGAGGAATGTGAACGTGTTTTTGTATGAACGCACATGAACGTACGGCATAACTCGATGTCACCAATGCGTGGAAGTCGAAAGTGTTTTGTGTAAACGCATATAAAGGATAACGGCGTGTACATTGTAACTACATGGAGAAATCACGAAAGCGTGGAGCCGTCTTGACCGCGGTTTGTTCGGCGATCTGGCAACCGATTTTCACTTGCTATCAAGTTTGAAAGCGTTTTTATGTGAACGAACCTGAAGGATTACGACATAACTATCAAAGCTGGACTGTAGAGTTGGTATAATTAGGCAACTATGTCAATCTTATGATTTTAAGAAATTGTTGTGGGAGAGTAATTTTGTCAAGCTTGGATTTGGACGATGGACTGCTTGACAACACAACCGCCCTATCAGGAAAAATATGCTAAAACATCATAATTTTTGTTCAAATACTTCTCTCGTGCAGGAATATCCTCGCTTTAGAAAAAAATGTATCTGTAAAAGATATTGGTTACATTAGCTGTTAATTAGCTAATTAACTACTGGTTACATCAAGATTGAATAGAGACTCCTACCTACTACATTGTATTTATTCTTGGTACACAATATTAATTAAGTCCCCAGTTTCCGTCAGGTGTCATATTACAATCCCGGATTACAATGTTCTCTGCCATACCATATTTGAGACACTTATGAGACGCAGCAAATTAGGACGAATAATTAGACGTGAATTGGATAACTCAATAACTGGTGTTTGAATGACGATGACGCATATGTTATCAAAGTGTACATAGAGAAATTATGTCACTTGACGACATGATGCTGCAAATTGAGAGGGTTCACAGTTGGGGAGGATTCGTGAAATTCGTTTCAAATCAGACTGTGTTGAGCAACGGTTATATATAGAGGAAGGTGTGGTATCCGAGTGTAATTCATCAACGGATCGGATGAGTTTGATCAGTTATTCTACGGACTCCGAAACCGGCCAAAATATCTCTCAACGGGAAGCCAAACGACCCCGACAAGAGAAAATCAGTGGAACACTGAAATAATTTGTTGAGTCTTCATGTATTATAATTTCTGTGGTAGCTCTCGGATAAGCTGTGATTAGATCATGCCTGCGCCACGAAACAACACAAGGAAGGAGCTGATTAAGTTCCTTGCACAAAAGGTAAAGTTTATTTTGTGACTCGCTCTACCAAAACTAGGCGCTTGTCGCATCTGAACTTGACAGGTTGATACGGACTTGTTGTTCATTTCCCTATTGCAGACATTTTGAGCGACAAGCGCCTAGTTTTGGTAGAGCGGGTCACATTTCTGTGTAATGCTCCACACCTTTAAGCCTTTCCATTGTAAGATTCTGAAGATATCAAATATAAAATTACGGCCAATTTTTCATGCCCATCTAATACATCGCGGCAAAAATTATATGTTTTTGATCGCGGCTCTGTATAACCATTGAAATTGTTTACGACACGCTATACATTACAGGGCGTGGTCCCCTTTAGTCAGATTTATAAACCGCATCATTTCCGCTTAATGAATTCTTTGAAGTGATGAATACAAAGTCCGTAATTTAATAGGAAAATGTTGCTCACAGCCTCTCGTCACGCCATCGCGCTTGTCTGTCAACTCTCGTCTGGTTGAGTGCAGATTACCGCCTTATTTCACGGGCTACGAATTTTATATAGTGCAGTCAGTATTGCATCAATGACAAAACACGAGTTGCTCTTTTTCCAATACTTTACCAGTCATCCTGAGGTTAGGTTTTTTTACTCCTACGTCATATTGAAATACCGTCTTGCGGAGTGAGACTACTGTTGCTAATGCCAGGATGCTCGCCAATCGGCGCTCAAGGCGTGGCAGTAGACAGCCCAATATTGCGCTACAAAAATCTACCGATTCGAGCACTAACCGGTGCATAAAACCCCACAAATATGTTGTTTGCACGAGAAGGTGATTGAGATTCGTCTATTTGCTATCGAAATAGTCATTGTTTTAGAATCTTGTCCGCAATTTTCGTAGGTGTTCTGCTGGTCCTGTGTAGTCTGACCGTTGGCAAAAAACGTACTTACTAAAAAGAACAAAACAGTCATGTTACCAATACTTTTGCAATGTAAATACCGTCAACGAGCTTATGCCGTTTGCTGCTTTGTCACGCAGTCATACTCCCGGTATAGTAATCATTATGAGTGGTAAAATACCACAAGTAATACATGTATTACTTTCATCAATTGTCTGATTAATTTCTGGTTTGCTCTGTGTTTTGGTAATAGTAGTGTTTGCCTAATTTCTGGTTTGCTCTGTGTTTTGGTAATAGTAGTGTTTGCCTTGTTGAAATCGCTCACCGGGCCTCTTGAGGATTTGACCTTGCAATGTTTTTCAAATCATCCGGTGTATGATATTGACCCTTTGTTCACATCATAGTAATATTTGATCAGCTAGCGAATGCTGGTTAACATCAAGGCCGATTTCATACTTTCAAATAAGCCGCGTGACGTTTGGCGTGGAAGCGTCGCAGGTTCATTCATTCTGAAAATTTACAGTCACTTGAGATTATTCCTTATTCCGATTTCGAATCTGTACTGCCTAATATAAGGTATGACTTCCGTGGCGGTCAGTACGATACAAATGGACTTTGACGGAATTCAGCTGCTTGATGCTATCAAAAGACAAAACCAAGTAAGTTTTATTTTGAAGAAAATTATATTTCGGGAGATTTTGTTCAGTATGCTTCATTACGTTATTAGCCATACCTCGCAGTTAAAAGAATTCAGTCTCAGCCCAATACACGGCCTATTGTCTTTTAACAAAGCCCGCTCGCACCTAGGCCTAAATTCCCATTGTTCTACTGTCTTATCAGGGAGTTATCAGGCCAAGCCTTGATGACATCGACCCCCTAAACAGCTTTCCTGGGAGTCGTTAGGCCTAAATAGGCTGGGAACGTAATGTTTGCGAAAGGAAGGAACACCGCCCTATTAGCGTGGTTTCTGTCCAGCAATGTGGACCCAAATCTGAGGCGCTTTGGCCACGGCAGGGAAAATATCCCTCTCGTTCCCCTCGGGGAATATTTTTCATGTATTCGGTTTATACTCTATTCCCTTTGCTTGATGATCTGAACACGTCGCAGTAAGTGGTCACCAGAGATACTGTCGTCAGAACAACGTATGGATTACTCAGTAATAAAAAAGTGTAGGCATTGAGCACGTACCACCCAATGGATCGCCAGCACTCGCTGATATTCGCTGAATAATTAAACATTATTATCCCCAAATGCTTTTAATTCGATTGGTTTTTTTATAACAGGGTCGTCCAACTGATTAAACAACTTCAAATACCAGTAGAATATCATCATGGATATGTTGAATGCATATATAATGCGCTCCGATCAAAATTTAGTACAGTTGTTGTTGTCGTCCCATTCGAGGGCCGTTCTTAAATCTTTTTCATAACCATTTTCGCAACTGGTATCCTTTAACTAGTGGCTTGAAAGGCCTACAGTATGCTGGTCTTTAAAATTTTGAAATTTGAAATCCAATTGCGTAAAAGCCTACTGAACATAAATTCAGCATTGCCGTTTTGTAGACATACATAAACATACTATGACTACCAAGTTTCAGCAAATTCGTATGCATGATAACTGCACTACGGCATTGTGTATCACTGCATTTCTATTTTCCTGGACACTTGTTATTACAAAATGCGTGCCCCTAAGGCGAGTTACCGTTGTTTTAGTCGTCTGTCAATATAAATTGGTAAGTATTATGCGTTCATTTATTAATTGTTCAGACTGTTGCTATACACTTGATATACACACCGGGCAACTAATACGTCACCCACTTGCTATTGTTTTTTTCTGTTAGTAGAAACTGGTTGGTATTTATATAACAATACATTCAGCAAATGGTGGTTGTTCAAGCGGTTACCATCATGTTACCAGTTAAGTTATACCATTGGACATGTACACGGCAGGATGCGAACACGTACTGCTTAAAGGGTGCGGCGTGTTCTTAATCACCGGTGGGGCAGCGGTAGGGGCAGCGGTAGCGCAGTGGAAGAGAGTCGGCCTCATGATCAGGAGGTCGTAGGTGCGACACCCGGCCGAGTCACTGCTTAGTTCCCCCACTGGTCGAGTTCAAGTGAGCGCCTTCTGGTTGCTCCTTGAAACCCCTGATTGATTTCTGTGGAGACCAGGGTAATAATATGATATCCCAAAGCGTTTTGGGCGAGAACTATAGTGTCACGGAATTGCGCTATATAAAAGACTCATTATCATTATTATTACACAAGGAAATTAGAAATGCAGTTATACACAATGCCATTGTCCATTTATTATGCAAACGAATGTGCTGAAACTTAGTAGGCCTATAAATAGTGTTTGATGTCGACACATTGGTAGTGCTAAAATTTATATTTAGTATACGCATTTACGTGAAAGGAAAATCTCAAATTCCGTCACAAATTTTATTTCATCGTACGTTTAATCAACGAGCAAATTCTGCTGCGCATTTTGTTATCGATGCATAGTAAGAACATAGCAACTTTTTCGAAATAGCATTCCGCGACGTTACTATTTATAGCTCACAAAGGTCATTTGAATAAGATATTGATGACGTTTTAGTCACGTGACAGCCGGACATCGACACTTATTTCTACGCATTTGAGCTTATTTCAAAGTCAATTATCTTTGACCCTGCATTGTTTTTAGCATGAATGATACCATAGAGTCAGAGAGAGAAATATTCAGAACAATTATGTAGTATTTCTAACACTCGGACATGTGCCAGATTGAATCTAACTGCCCTAGTTAGAAATCCTGAATCCATTACGAAACCGCATGTTTGTCCGACATTGCCTGTAATTCAGCGATGGGGAAATAGAGGGCAGCAGCTGCAGTGACCTCATTATCGCGGAATGCTATTCAGTTCTTGGCATTGGCACCTTAACTTCGCAGTTCTCAACTATCTCTGTACATTTCAAAGTAAATTATACTTCGGGGGATTTTGTTCACCATGCTGTTTGAATATCTGGTGAATTTTCCTTGCCTAGGCTTAGATCAGCGAGGGCTTGCCAATGTAAGGAATGAAGAAAAGTGCCTCGATGGAGTCAACTTGAGGTGGTCTGGCCGAATCCTTCTGAAATTTTTTTGACTGAGGCTGACTCCCTGTAGCATTACATACTGTGCGTTCGGTATGTGGACCAATCTTTTTATGATGATGCAAGAACGGTTGGTATAAAAATTCAGGTTGAAGGTTAACTTACAGGTAATGGTTTAGGTATAGGGTAAGTTTCCAACCTTCGAAATTTATAACAAATTGCAGGTGAACCTGTAACAAAAACCGCTGATACCAAACCGTTGCTGCAACATGCAAGACGAGGACAAAGGTGGTTTTTCCAAAAGTGGGTTCATTGTGTGACTGGTTGCGGTAGTGATGAAACCATCTTGACCCACTAGGGGTTAAGGTTGACCACATCGCATGCGAATTCGCATCTGGCATCTACACCAAAGCAGCGAAGTCCTACATGTCATATGGGCAAAGTCACTGGCGACCGTCCCGTTGATTGTTCAAGACGGAAATAAACACGATCATGGACCTGGTCGGGATTTAGTGCATCATAATAACAATGCATAGCCTTGCATTGTAAAGTCAGAGTGGAATGAAATATGGCTTGTTGACCCCAATAGGATGAATTGCGTCATTCTTACAGAGGCGGAAAAGGTGACTGGCGGTTGCACAGTTTTTATCAATGCCTCATTTCGTTGGTAATCCTGACTTTGACATATTATATATAAAAGGTTGGGAGGACCTGTATCTCTGGGCAAGTCAGACCTCCATAACCTTACAACTGGGTATTTGGTGTTTGTTTGCAACAATGCCAATGCAATCAGGAAATATGATTAACAATACTGCAGGATGCCTGTTTTATTCTGTCTGAATAGGTTCACCTGCAAAGACTGACTAGTTTGAGCTGTGCAAAGGATGTAGGGATGAACTAGCGATGGTAACCTGGTAGTGTACATTTTTATTATAAAGAACCTATAGGAGTATGAATGTGCCGAAAATAATAGTTGAGACTTATGGAAGTGGTGAACAAATGAGATCTTGTAAAGAGGTAAGCAAAGCATATTTGGAACTTGGGTCCTTCATTCTTCGCTTTTCAGAGATTGGCTAGCTGAGCAACTGGATGTTGCGGGCGTCTTGAAGGGACGAACATAGGCGTAGAGGCGGATGATGCACACGTGTCCCTCATGGAGGTTTTTCCTCGCACCTTTTTAAAAGTTAAAATGCTGATTTGAAGTCCTTTATCTTTGCAGGAAAACCAATCACAACAGGAGTACACGAATCCAGCCTACGATTCGAATGCAGCGTACGGATCGGAGGATTCGAAAATCTCGAATAACTCTATAGACAGTATGACCTCCAGTCGGTGGTCTCTCATACTGAGGCAGGTCATTGAGCAGGTGGATGACGATGACCTTCACCCCTACGGGAGGGGAGGAATTTATAAAAACATCATATATGGACGCAGGGTGAACAAGAGTTATGATCCGAGTAAAATGTTTGCCTGGTTGATATTTGTGGGACTTTTATTGATGTCAGCGGTGGCCATTATTTTTGTCGCAGGTGAGTGTAGTTCAAGGTTGATACCTTTTCCTGGCCGAGTTGAATTGACGATCCTGAATAATAATGAAGAAGGTTAATGGACTAGTGTTGTTATAAGAAGTACCACAGTGCTTACGTCCATGACGTACATGAACTTGTACATCGTATGTCCTCGGCAAACTTGGGCATCGTCGAAACAGGCTGCTTTAGGCCAGTACGTATTGTGCCCGGCAGATGCATAGTCCTTGTCTGAGTTTGTAGGCTTGCGAGAGTCGGTGAGGGATAAGTCGAGGACCCTCGATTTGAGCGGGTGTGCCTTTTCTGTTGATGATAAGCTTTGCTAGTGTGCTAAACCTAAGTTGTAGAATCACCGACTGTTCGGATTTTATGTAACAATTTTGATAACATTGGTCTTTTATCATGCCCTATAATTTCTTCCAGAGTCGTACTATGCCAAGGCGAGACAAGAAATGGCCAAACTTCCCGCCAATGATGTAAACACAACTATAAGCAATGGATAGCACATCGTTACGTTTTTTTCCGGAAATTTACTGTGTCAGGAATTTGGTCCGATCGAAGCGCCACCGTGCGGCCCGTGTTGTTCGCACTTCTGGTGAACAAACGCAAAACGCGCGGAATAAACAAGGAAAGTTGAAGAAAACCGTAAAGGCTGTGGTGTCGACGTTTTGGTTAAAGTGATGTAAGTCGGTTGGTAAAAAGTCCAAGTTTTCTTGGCAGTAATAGTGGTGCCACCTATACATCCTGTTAACTGAAAATATACCGTTTCGACCTCTTAAAGGTGTAGGTCGTCCGTTATCATTGTATACTGGTGGCTCAGGAAAATAGTTTTACCTTGGGGTCGATTGGCCTAATGCGGCATGGGCAAATGAACGTGTCCAGCGTTCTCTCACAAAAAAAACCCTATTTTTTTTGTTATTGAAAAGCCCTAGCATTTATCGAACTGCGGCTCCATCTGAATTGTCACGCGCGACGAAGTATGTTTTCAATCATCACTCGTGAGTACTTTACTCCGTCAATACATTGTGCCAACAAAAGGGGGCGATCGTGCCGGAGCAAGTTCGATTCCAGCTCATATCGATATCAACACCTATACATTACTTCGTACGATATCTCACAAACCCGTGCACCTAGAGCAATTCAAGGAATGCGCTTTCAGTATATTGTCAGCAATTTTGTTATATACATGTATCTCTATACAATCACCCTAATTAATGGGTTTTTTAAAGCTTGACAGCACGAAATAACACAAATTCAGAGGCAGTGCATGTTCGTATATATACCTCTATCCAACACACTGCAGCTTAGTGCCAGTATCGTAAATGCAGGAACAGGTGTACGATGCACTGATGTGCATTTTCGTCGTCTGGTTTGAGCATACCCTTTTTTATCGCGCTGGAAGATAGCGACAATATGGCATTAAACTCATCTTAAGCATTATATTCTTGATATAACTACAGAATTACCGACGGCTGTTCATTCCATACGTGCATGCTTCATGTTGTACTTGGACTATTGACACTTTTTAACAAAATAAAATGAAAATTCGACAAAGTATCCCGTTTTCTTCATTTTTGACCGAAACAAATGGACCCCGAGTGTAATTTACCCGTCCTTGCCAACTGCCCTCGGTGTGAAATACAATCTGTTATCTTCCTGGAACGTTTGTCGAAGAAAATGAACATTAAACGGTTACACCGTCACATGTAATTTGAATATATATTTATATGACATCAGATACGAACATTTGGATTGACCATGGGCCCTCGCCTGCCGACAGACATCCCTTGGCGCCAGGATAATGAAGGCAGCATTGGCCTCGTTGCCAAAAGCCAGCAGGGCACGTCCTTCAAAATGTCACCAGGCCTCTCAATCGTGTATATCCAATTTCTCCCAATTTCTCTAATCATCCAATCGATTATGGTCCACCGATTATTTTTCTGGGTTGATCTGTCTGCATAATTATATTGGCCTGACATTCAAATGAAATACAACGCAAAATAAAAGATAATTTAGATGTGGGCTAATTATCTGTTCGTCAAGCTGAAAAAAAATTGTTTCAATCTGTGGCACTAAAGTGCACATGTACATGTACATTTAAGTAAGTAGTGTGTGTTTTCAAAAATACGATTGCATGCAAAGGAAAACGTGGTTTCGGATGAAGCTCCACTCGTCGGTGTCGCAATCATCGGGCCCGACACTTTCTACCGTGGCATCGCACGGACAAATGGGCGGGTTGACTGTCTGTCTCCTTCAAAATTTTTGTCTCGCTTAGTTATTCTTCTCATATCATGGCACCAAGGCTAGATTAGGATGTGACACTGGCCTTTTAAGTCTGCTGATAGAATTTGTGCAATAAGCGTGGGATTTCAGAAACTAAACAATAATGTAAAATCTTCTCGGTGGAGATTTTTGATGAAGCTTTCCAAACACAACACGCCCCTTCTACAGATCCCTGGTAACCTATGGCTATTGATTTTTTAAATAAAAATCCCGATTATTATACATATGGCAGTACAAATGCCTTTAACTAGTCCTGCTCGTCAAGCCTAAAAGGAAGTCCTGTAAGTAGGCCCTAAGTGCGTCAATACAAACAACTTCAGTTGATGAAAAATAAATAGTATTTATGGTTTGATTATTTACGCGAACACTCCATCAACATTTTATCAATATGAAGTACCTATTGGGCAGATTGGAGTATTTTGAACGAGGGGAATTACGACCTCTGATGGAGGACGTCTAAATTAATAACGGTGGTCCGTCCGGCCACAACATCGCCGGTTTATTACCTATATGCAAAAAGCAAACGGAGTTTTGCGTGAAATTTGGAGATCATGGAATCATATCTTCAACATGTGAATGTACACAGTCTAAGTTTGCTTGAAATGGAACTATAAATAGCCTGCAAATGGAAAGTGCTATGCGAAGGAATCATGGGTTTATACTGTTCATTCAAAGAGAGTACTACCACCCACGAGCTTCAGGACGGCGCAGCCCATGTACCTCATCATAGCATATTTTTCCGAAAAAAACTTATTTACTGTCAGTAATTTTATCTGTTTGCATCCGTTGTGCACATTACTCAGTCTGAAACTAGGTTATTGCCCTGTAATTATCAACCAAGAGCAATTTTTGCGTCGGAAACACAAATCGTACCCTTGATTATTGATAAATATATACTTAAGAAATAATTCGCCACAGCCATTTTTATTACAACGAGCTAATAATATAATAAGACTTGTCAAATGATAAAAAAACTCAATCAAAAACAAAAATTGAAGTTGCGTGATATCATACTCCAATTTTAAAAATCATTGGGATATATGATGGATATAATCTGCATCCGGTGACCTTATAATTATGACATAGTTCACATTTTCAACTTTAAAATTTTGATTAATTACCTTTTTTGCAACCAGGCACGTTTTTACAGATTCGGCACTTTGATACTGATTTTACAACTGCGTTTTTGCTCACTTTGCTAATCAGCATAATAATCTCTAGACAGCAGAAGAGAGCATAAGTCCGATCATCAAAGAGTCTACGCCAACCAGCTGCTGTACGTCTTGTGATCCCATCTCCACGTATGCCTCGTCTTAGGCCAGCCCTTCCCCAGGTCCGAGGTCCTTAATCTCCAGATTCCCTGCTGTTCTCTGCCTTGGTTCCGTTTTCCCGGTGCGCAGAACATTGAGGGGAAGCCTGGATTTCTCCATCCTCGCCGGTAACATGGCCTAACCAATTCCATCTTCTTCGCTTCACTCCGGTGAAAATGTTGCAGGCGTTGGTCCTTCTGGCAAGCTCCTTGTTTGTGTTGTGCGTGCTCTTGCCAGCGCTCACCAAGATACTACTATTAAATCATACAGCGGCCTTCGAACCACCTAGGGGTGGTCGAGGCGGCTCTGATCTATCTCAACACTCCCAGAGATAGAGGTTACTGAACTTTTGACATTTGTGTCGGCCGAAAAAACACTGCCATGTTGATCAGCATAGAGAAGTACTGGTCGGACGATACTAATGTTACAAAGAATATATATTTACCCAGACATGTCAAATCATCATGACTAACTAACCATTTTTTAGATTTTTTTCTTTTGACTGACCAATTTCGTCTTGAAAACATAGCGTGCATATAGACCTTCAAACCAATCATTTCGATACCGTAATTGCAGCGAACTATCTATTTGTCGATTAGTCATTATCAGAGATTGGATTGGCCTCATGAGGCTAATGGCACGTTTCTTTGCTGTATATCATATTGTGAGGCCAAACCAAATATTTGTTTGGTTCACGATTATGCAATCATGGCCAACTGTCTTGATTGGAAGGATCCCCGCCCAAAAGAAAACGTCATGAAAGCCACCATCATCATCATCTTCATAACCAGGTTCCACTGGATATCACCAACGCCACGAAATGAATACACCAAACGTTGAATATATAATAGGCAAAGAATACCAACTGCCGTCAGCGTGACGCGCCCCTCCGACGACAGCCAATGCAGTTTAAAGTATAGAAAACTAGGCGAATACCGCGAATGAGCTAAAACGTTATCGGAAGAAAGAGTGTATAATTACGTTCTGGGCCCGGTGGTCACTCTAACGCCGGCGTGAACTAACTTGGCGTTAAGTCTAAGGGCTTATTCAGCTAGTTAAAGGAGGAAGCGAAGAAATTAAGTTAACGCTAGCGTTAGTGAAAAAAAGCCCAGGATAAGTCACGGTCCTGCTCGAAGCCATCTTTGTATGAAAAACCGATATATCTCATGCCCAGGTTGTCCCTTTAAAGGACATCGTATATAGTGAACCACGCGTCACAGAGGCCAGTACAACTTGGTACCAACTGGTCGGGCCCTAATAATTTCGAGGCCATCTCACGTGACATACTCTCGACGCGATTAAACAATCCGTTCACATCACTTGGTGCAGCAGGAGAGACAAGACGCAAAGATGCAGTGGCAGTTTATTTTCATGATTTTGGTGGGGACGCTGGTCTTCTGTGAAGGGAGTCCTGCGAAGAGGGATAACAGTGAGTCGTCTAGTTTGGAAGAGGATTCTAGCTACCAGTCTACTTCTGATGCGAGCTCGGTCCAGAGCTCGGACCAGAGCTCGGATACGAGCTCGGACACGAGCTCGGATGAATACAGTGATGAATATGAGGGTGAGGAACTTTTTTTTCCTGCTCCGCAGTCTGAATGCTAATCAGATGTAGCGATTTTCCCTTGGCATTGACTACAAAGAACCTGTAGAAACCCCATTCTTGATTGTCTAGCAAATAGTCGTAAGTCGGTTCCGTCATTTTGATAAAATGATGAAAATCGAAATTCACCTGCGTGATGGTTCCCAGGTTGTGGAACTCTCTCCCTGTCTCTTTGCGCGAGATTGCGGACACCAATGCATTCAAAAAACGCCTAAAAACACAGCTTTTTATAAAATGTTTTAGTAATGTCTAGTCAACTTTTTTATCAAAAATGTCAAAAATTGTATTTTATAATGTCTAGTCAACTTTTTTATCAAAAATGTCAAAAATTGTATTTTATAATGTACTAAAATCTACTTCTTCTATTTCTGTCACACTTATTTAACGTCTTTATATATATATTATCTGTTGTAAAGTGCTCAGGAAATGATTTTATTCGTTATTGTAGCACTCTAATTTAATAAATATTAGTATAGTATTATTATTACCTCTCAAGCCATAGCACGTCAATACCAAATGTCCTTAGCATGGAGTTCCTATGTACGCAGTGTTTGTCTCCTTGACACAATTTTTTCTACTTTGAAAAAATATCCTTCTTCACATTTTTCTCCTGTTTTGAAGACTTTCTATGTTTTGGTTCAACAGCCTCGGGAAAAAACTCAAAAGCTTTGGAGTTACTGGGTTTACTTAAACGTCTTCTCTGTACAAGCAAATTGGTATTTAAATATATATATACTATATGCATAATAGCAAGTTCAGAGTTTTAAAGTGATACTATGATGTGATTTACAACTTTGCAGAAATACGTCCGTTTTTAATTGTTGATCACAAATGTCAAGCTCAAATTTTCCATTTTTGATTAGATTTATTATAACATCGCTGAATGTGAACCACCGCGACCGCGAAAATGTTCATGTTGTGACGTCATCAACGAAAACGGCATCGAAGCGAGCCGTCCGGGCGGGATCAAACCATCAATTTCTAGAAAATGTGCATTTCGATTCGAAAACCTTGCCGATTTATGAGAAAATGACGTAGTCATTTGTCAAAAACAGCTAAAACATTATATGGTGAAATTTGACAGGAGTTACCCTTTAAGTTCATTCTTTATAATTAGGCTGTAGAATAATGTAGTAACTCCACCTCGTGCATGAGTCAAGTTTCTTCAGAATTTTGACTTGGGGGTTTTTTAAAAAATCTAAAATGGCTGTTTTCTAGTTTTTCTTGACTTTTCCGAACCCACTAGGCAAGTGGCCCAAGATTATAATTGGTGTAGGTCTCTCTGCAGGTCGTGGCTGGTGTGCCAATTAGAAACAGATAGATAGATAATTAAATGGGTGTAATGATAACAATGATGATAATATTTGATTTCTTATATTTTCCTTGTTTCCTGCTTTGAGCATGCTTTGGGCATACCATATTGATATCCCGATCTTCAAAGAAATCAATCAGGGGTTTCAAGGAGCAACCAGAAGTTTGAGTCGAACCCATGACCTTTTGATCATGGGGCCGACTCTCTTCCACTGCGCTACTGTTCGTGAATCAAACTGGATTACGAGTCTTTCGTCATCTTAAACACGGGGAAAAACTTGGTCCATTTAATACGTATCCATCTTTATGGAAGTGCCGGCAAAACACCGCATGGTCAATTAGGTATTTGATCACGACCTCGCCGCATAAAAAAGGATAAATTCCACATTGTCGCACATTAAAAACGACACACAACTTATTACCGAGACCTAAATAGTTAAATTATGGTTTTTGGCTAAGCAGTGATAGTCGAAATGTGTATCATTAATACATAATTACGCCCGAAAATCGTGAGAATAAGTCGGCCTAAATACGAAGTCCTAATTCCGAGATCGGTGATCGGTGGCATTACCTGAAATGTCAGCTCAGCGATATACATGTACTTGTATCTGTTTTTCGTAAAATGTCAGATGGAACTGAAAATAATGGAAAACACCATATCTTTCGGGTTCTCTTACGTGTATTCCGACATTTTTCGACTCAGAAAATTGAATGAAACCGACTCTAGATAGAATGAAGTCACAATACTACACTCCCGGTGTGACAGCGGATATAGTCCCCCTGGAGTCATAGTCCGGTAGCATTGTATTTGATCAATTAAGCAGCATGATCTATTGTACCGCTAACCCTAACCAAAACATTTAGCAATGCGGGCTATTGTTACACGGACTATCAGCCCTAGGACTACTATCCCTTGCACACCGGTCCGAGTTCAAATCGTTGTAGAGTAACTCCCCACTGTTGAGAGTTTATATAGTGCGAAATGCGCCTACTGGTATAGGACCAGTGTAATGCTTTTGAGTGTTTCTGTTTTTGAGTGTTTCCCCTCATTGTTTGGGAACGCTCAAAAATAGATCGACGAGTTTTTCTGTGTATCCCCCCTATTGAAAAGTCATGGTCTCTCTAGCTGCCTATTGTTTGGAAACACTGACACATGGGAAACAACCACAGATGTTACACCGGTGTAGAAGTTTAAAATGTCCTAGGATAGAATGACCGGGAAACAAAGGATTCTATTATGCGCTTCAATCTCTGAGCTATTGACCGTCAGGGTCTCAATAGAACCATAATGCAGAGTACAATAGGGCCGGACATTTTTTCCAGGGGGCATTTGTTACTGTTACACAGGTGTAAAAGGAATGGACGTCCTAGGAATGCAGGACCCCGTACAATAGCTGTGTATTGTCAACGAATGTGTTTGATGGTTTGGTTAGGGTTAGCTACATAATCTTCAACAAAGGAACTCGGCGACTCTATTCACTTTAACAAAAGGACCGGACTTCGATTCCGGGGGGACTTGCATTTCTTTTACACCGGCTTGGCCTAGTCTGTCACACGACAATCAGTGAGAAAGCTTTATACCATTTAACAATGTAGAACACTTTCATTCACCTTCCCACTTCTGCACCAGCCCGTAAGTTTAATATCTCCTTCAGATGTTCCTGACGATGTCAAAATCGCATACTGCCGCAACACCTACACTGAGGTGTTGGAGAGCAGAGACCTCACCAAGAACCTCCCCGAGGTCAAGATCTTCACGGACCCTGCCGGAATAGGCAACCCACAGGACGTGGGCATTGACCGACCGGGCTGGGAGGCGCCCGTTGCCGCAGAAGGCGAAAATGGTCCATCCATAATTCTCAACTTCACCACCTTCGCAACGGAGAGTCCGCCATTCGTCGAGAAGGTAAAATCAAGATTTCCATTTACAGTAGTGAATTCGAAATAGTCAAATCTAAAAAGTTCTAAATTATGTACATCAGCAACAATGTGGTGATTCAAATTATTATGGGTCGACGGAAACACGCAATGGTCTATCTGGAATCCTTTTTCGACCGGTAAAAAATGAGAGGCGAAAGCTTGGGAACTAGTCAAAGTAGCCCGCGCAGGGAGAATTACACTGTATAGCAGCATTTATAATTAGAGTTTAAAGGTTTGATACATTCTAATGTTTTCTGCGTTGATAACTTTCCTCCTCCATTTTCTTTCACAAGCTCATCGTCAGCGCAAACGCCATGACCAATGTTGAGATCCAGAATGTTGGAGGAGCGGGCTTCGTGACTCCTCAAGGCGGGAAATGGTTTGAGGGTGTTGGGACGTTTGATCCACCTCTCAAGCCACAACTGCTGAAGATCACCATGGAGGAACCGTTTGTAGACTCGGAGACGGAGACCAACCTCAATTTGGCTGTGTATGCTTGCTACCCGGGTAAGTATTCACTTACATTCTCGTGTGGGCCCTGCCACACCCGCGCAGACGGCGCTGTACCAACCAACTGGGTACCAGGCGCGCTGGTCTCCGCCACGACTCAACTTACATATAGGAAGACAGCTCCACAATCTCAGGCAGCATGCTCACCAAATCACAAAAAAATAAGAGCTAATAACGAGCGAAGGTATT
Source organism: Lineus longissimus (assembly GCF_910592395.1). Taxonomy (NCBI): domain Eukaryota; kingdom Metazoa; phylum Nemertea; class Pilidiophora; order Heteronemertea; family Lineidae; genus Lineus; species Lineus longissimus. The sequence goes on from NC_088326.1 coordinate 3,029,763, forward strand.
CTCGACACAATATTTAAAAAACATCTTATTTTCTTCATCTGCTTGACTGTGGTAGTCGAACAAATATTTTATAAAGCGTTGCTTTTTTTCAGATCAAATTATAGACCCATTATCATCATCATCATCATCATCATCATCATCATCATCATCATCCGAGGAGGACTAATAAAAGCAGGGACTCATTATGAAGATTCGCGGTCAGCTCCAGGAGACATTTCTTCCAATGAATCGATATTTGCCAAGTCAAACGAAGTAGCGTGACAGGCTACTTGCAAGAGATTGTGTGGTTTCTCATAAACAGTCTTAGAAGGACCAAAAATATTGAAGTACAAGTTTTCGTAGTAATGATGCTTTCTGTAGACTTCAAGGAATTAAAGTGGTACATTTATAGTCCATTGTAGAAAACAGCTGGCAGTACAGATTAATGCACATGGGCTACCGGACCTTTACCATCTTACCTTGTACCATTGACCACAGGCGTCGCCACTTTGACTAGAACTTGAAATTCTAAAGCAGTCAGAACGCTTCAAAGGTGTGGGTCTGTTCTTTCTTTTCCAGAGAACAGCCCCCATGTTATAAATGGACTTTCTGGACCTATGACGTCTCTGTCGATATTACAAATAAATTCATACTTACATTTACTCAATCGTCGTTCTCTGGCTTAGTTTTTAACAAGACATTTGGGACTTCAGAAATCCAACAAGATGAAAACTCATGTTTGAAGAAGTTGTTGATTACGTACCCTTGCATGTGCCTTTGATTCCGTTTCCTTCGTAACCTGGTCGGCATTTGCAGGAGAATCCTCCAATGGTATTCGTGCAGTCGGCATTCGGGTCGCAGTTATGGGCCCCGGTTTTGCACTCGTCAACGTCCCTCTCACCCGCGCCGCTGCATACTCTCCCATCTCCGCTGAAGCCACTTTTACACTTGCAAATGAATGCCCCGACTGTATTTGTACAATCAGCTTTAGCGTGGCAATCGTGGGTTCTGGTTGTGCATTCATCTATGTCAGTGCACGCTTTGCCGTCACCAGTGAAGCCAGGTTTACACTTGCAAGTGAATGCCCCGACTGTATTTGTACAATCAGCTTTAGCGTGGCAGTCGTGGGTACTGGTTGTGCATTCATCTATGTCAGTGCACGCTTTGCCGTCACCAGTGAAGCCACTTTTACACTTGCAAGTGAATGCCCCGACTGTATTTGTACAATCAGCTTTAGCGTGGCAGTCGTGGGTACTGGTTGTGCATTCATCTATGTCAGTGCACGCTTTGCCGTCGCCAGTGAAGCCAGTTTTACACTTGCAAGTGAATGCCCCAATTGTATTTGCACAATCAGCTCTAGCGTGGCAGTCGTGGGTACTGGTTGTGCATTCATCCATGTCAGTGCACGCTTTGCCGTCACCAGTGAAGCCAGTTTTACACTTGCAGGTGAATGCCCCAGGTGTATTGATGCACTCTGCGTTCGCGTGGCAGTTATGGCCACCGCTGTTGCATTTATTTATGCCAGTGCACGCTTTGCCGTCGCCAGTGAAGCCACTTTTACACTTGCAAGTGAATGCCCCGACTGTATTTGTACAATCAGCTTTAGCGTGGCAGTCGTGGGTACTGGTTGTGCATTCATCTATGTCAGTGCACGCTTTGCCGTCGCCAGTGAAGCCAGTTTTACACTTGCAAGTGAATGCCCCGACTTTATTTGCACAATCAGCTTTAGCGTGGCAGTCGTGGGTACTGGTTGTGCACTCATCTATGTCAGTGCACACTTTGCCGTCGCCAGTGAAGCCAGTTTTACACTTGCAAGTGAATGCCCCGACTGTATTTGCACAATCAGCTTTAGCGTGGCAGTCGTGGGTACTGGTTGTGCATTCATCTATGTCAGTGCACGTTTTGCCGTCACCAGTGAAGCCGCTTTTACACTTGCAAGTGAATGCCCCGACTGTATTTGTACAATCAGCTTTAGCGTGGCAGTCGTGGGTACTGGTTGTGCATTCATCTATGTCAGTGCACGTTTTGCCGTCACCAGTGAAGCCACTTTTACACTTGCAAGTGAATGCCCCGACTGTATTTGTACAATCAGCTTTAGCGTGGCAGTCGTGGGTACTGGTTGTGCACTCATCTATGTCAGTGCACGCTTTGCCGTCACCAATGAAGCCACTTTTACACTTGCAAGTGAATGCCCCGACTGTATTTGTACAATCAGCTTTAGCGTGGCAGTCGTGGGTACTGGTTGTGCATTCATCTATGTCAGTGCACGCTTTGCCGTCGCCAGTGAAGCCGCTTTTACACTTGCAAGTGAATGCCCCGACTGTATTTGTACAATCAGCTTTAGCGTGGCAGTCGTGGGTACTGGTTGTGCATTCATCTATGTCAGTGCACGTTTTGCCGTCACCAGTGAAGCCACTTTTACACTTGCAAGTGAATGCCCCGACTGTATTTGCACAATCAGCTTTAGCGTGGCAGTCGCGGGTACTGGTTGTGCATTCATCTATGTCAGTGCACGCTTTGCCGTCACCAGTGAAGCCACTTTTACACTTGCAAGTGAATGCCCCGACTGTATTTGTACAATCAGCTTTAGCGTGGCAGTCGTGGGTACTGGTTGTGCATTCATCTATGTCAGTGCACGTTTTGCCGTCACCAGTGAAGCCACTTTTACACTTGCAAGTGAATGCCCCGACTGTATTTGCACAATCAGCTTTAGCGTGGCAGTCGTGGGTACTGGTTGTGCATTCATCTATGTCAGTGCACGCTTTGCCGTCACCAGTGAAGCCACTTTTACACTTGCAAGTGAATGCTCCGACTGTATTTGTACAATCAGCTTTAGCGTGGCAGTCGTGGGTACTGGTTGTGCATTCATCTATGTCAGTGCACGCTTTGCCGTCGCCAGTGAAGCCACTTTTACACTTGCAAGTGAATGCCCCGACTGTATTTGTACAATCAGCTTCAGCGTGGCAGTCGTGGGTACTGGTTGTGCATTCATCTATGTCAGTGCACGCTTTGCCGTCACCAGTGAAGCCACTTTTACACTTGCAAGTGAATGCCCCGACTGTATTTGTACAATCAGCTTTAGCGTGGCAGTCGTGGGTACTGGTTGTGCATTCATCTATGTCAGTGCACGCTTTGCCGTCGCCAGTGAAGCCACTTTTACACTTGCAAGTGAATGCCCCGACTGTATTTGTACAATCAGCTTTAGCGTGGCAGTCGTGGGTACCAGCAGTACATTCATCGACGTCTGTGGCTGGATAATAAGATAAAGATTATTAATTGAAATAAGCTGAAAAAGGAGGTCTCGAATGTGTAGCTTTACTAGGCAGACAGGTCGGTGCGGTATCTGTAAGGGTTTCTGTGTAAGAGCTTTTTCCCAACAGTAGATCGGGCCTAGAATAGTACAGTGGAACCTCTGTTAGCGGACACCTCTCTATTAAGGACAACCTCTCCATTAAGGACACTAGTTTTGGTCCCAAATTGGTTGTTTCCATTCAATTTGCCCTCTCTAATCAGGACACCTCTCTATTAAGGACAGCACTTGTCAGTCCCGAGGGTGTCCTTAATAGAGATGTTCTACTGTATTTGTTCGGTTAGTGAACGCCATATTGATAGGCCACAATAGGGATGGGAAACACTGATAGATGTTACACCTGGTCTACTCCATGAGCAGACAAGAATAGCCGGATTGGTATTATTCCTTTACGTACAATACTAATATTCGGCTACATAGGATAAGATGTAAGATTTACCTTGCAAACTCTTTATAAGACAGTAGAACAATGGTAATTTAGGCCAAGGTGCGAGAGCGGGCTTTGTTTAACACAAAATACCATGTAGGCCAGGCCTGAATTCTTTTAACTGTGAGGAGAGGGGAAAACATAGTGTGGCCGGAGTAAGGTTTTTAGTTGCTCCACGTCTTCCAGTGTCTCCAGGCGATATACACAACTACAGAGACAATGAGTGATATGAATAAAGACTAGCAAATGCTTTTATCTAAATCTCCATGTACATTTACACTAGGCCTTCCTGTACAAAACCGGAGTAAAAGCATATGCTAGTCTTTATTCATATCACCCATTGGATATAAATAAAGAAGAGCAAATGCTTGTATAAACTCCATGGCGCTTGGCCCTTCCGTGCATTTGCTAGTCTTTATTCACATCACCCAATGATTTCACAATAATAGGCATCTTGACACTCAATGTATTGACATTGCTTAGCTTCCAGACAACGCGCGGAGGAGGCTACGGAGGCAATACCGCTGGAAGTTCAGTATGATCAATACAGGGCAAAAACTTTCGAATCTGGCGACAAGCTGCTTTCAGCATTCCCAATTAAGAGTTTTGTGACCGGCAGCAATTTTGGGTCAAATTTTGGAGGAATATTACCTTTAATTTCTCTTTATGCATACCATTGTTTTTGACCTTCAATACCCGGAGTCAGTCAAGCAAACAATGCACATTATTTGCCGAAAAAATTACAAATATGCGCGTTCTGTACCGATTTTTCTAGAATGTCCAGGAATTGCCGTGCAAAAAGGATATGAGTCGAGGAAATTACATGTATTGGCAAAAACGTAGCCGAAATTGGACTTCCCAAAATCCAAGATGGCGTCAGATAACATAACCCTTAACTGAGTCTTGGGGACTGAAATGTTACACCGGCAATGAAGGATAGTGAACGATGCGATCATTTTTAATGCCGGAAGAAGTACGTTCGTATGTATATGCATGTATGTTTCGTTACCTTTTTTGCAAATGTAGTATTTTCCCAAAGCACAGCTTTGATCTGCCCATATCAAATTATGCCAGTAATTGTTAAAACGTACACACTGCTCAGGGCCAGCATAGTCATCCAGTGTGATATGAGCGTACTTGTAATCGAAGGGTGATTGGTCAATCCATGCTAAGTTGTCTACCCTGTTCCCTGGATCTCGTAGGCCTATCCAGGGATCGGCCACATTGTCGCACCTGATGGAAGAAACATATATTCTTTCTCATAAGGCTATAGGTTTCCACTGAATGCGATTTTGCTTGAATTGCACGGCAAAATCGTTGAACAAAATATTTTGTTTGGGTGTACAGTCTCAGGCGTAAAATGATAAAGTCGTAACGCGCTCGTCGTAACTGCATGCAGTGACAATCTACAAGTATTTTGGAATCACATAGGGCTTGCCAATAGCACGCCGCGAAGTTACTATTTATAGCTCACAAGATCATTTGCATAAGATATTGATGACGTTTTAGTCACGTGACAGGCGGACATCGACACTTATTTCTACGCATTTGAGCTTATTCCAAAGTAAATTATCTTTGACCCTGCATTGTTTTTAGCATGAATGATACCATAGAGTCAGAGAGAGAAATATTCAGAACAATTATGTAGTATTTCCAACACTCGGACATGTGCCAGATTGAATCTAACTACCCAAGTTAGAAAGTCTGAATCCATTACGAAACCGCATTTTGTCCGACATTGCCTGTAATTCAGCGATGGGGAAATAGAGGGCAGCAGCTGCAGTGACGTCATCTTCGCGGAATGCTATTCTTTGCTTGAGAGAGA